>NC_092724.1:110452121-110752121 GCF_047496885.1 Scyliorhinus torazame
AAAGTTAATAAGTAAAGAGTTAGTTTTATTATTAAAACTCACCCAGGCAGAGATACAGAAACAATTAACAAAAAGTTTAAATGTACAAATATGTACAACTACACACTAAAAGTGTGGACAAGTAACTAGTAAAATCAGAAAAAAATCATGGAATATCCAGATGCTTGTTGACAAATGAAAAGTCACTTTCCACAGCAGCTACTGGTACTTGGATTTTCTCACTGGAGTCTGCAGTCATGGCTGGGATTCTCTTTCCTCTTGTGGACAGTGATGTTCATTCAGAATTCTAAGTAATTTTCAATCTCTCAAATATTCAGCAATGAGGTCCTCTGGTGGGTTTTGAAAATCACAAACGGCTCAGTTTTGACGCGAGAAGTTTCAGAAGAGAGGAGGTAAGGCTGTTACCCTTTCTAGCCTGACAACAGGCTATCCATTCACTGTTAGTTCAAATCCAGTATATTTTATGGCCAAGAGCTGGGTCATGTGACCTCTCTCTGCAAGCTGTGTCTTCATAATGTAGCAAATGCAAATTATTATTTTTTTTCCAATTATGGTGCAATTTAGCATGGCCAATCCACCTACCCTGCACATCTTTGGGTTGAGGAGTGAGACCCACTCAGGACACTGGGGAGAATGTGCCAGCTCCACACGGACAGTGACCCTGGGGGTGGGATTGAACGCAGGTCCTCAGTGCCATAAGGCAGCAGTGCTAACCACTGTGCCACTAGCAAATGCAACACAGCAGCTACAGTACGCTAATGTCCTTTGCTTAGAAAAAATATGTTATTTTCAAAAAGTTATATGCACGTCTAGTTTATGACATCATAAAGTAATATATGGTTAGCTGATCAAATTGTAAATTATTATGTCATATATTTCATATAATACATCTTTGTAATGTAATAGTTCTCATCCCCTAAGTACTTCTTGTTTTCTGCCAATCATCCAATTTTTCTTTAAATCTACTGCCTCCCTCCCTCACTTGTAGGTCACGTGGCACAGAGCTGGTAGTGTCCCCTGCCTCTGAATGCAGAAACAAAAATCTGGATTTGAAGTCCCCACCCCAAGATGAGATGGTCAAGGAAATTTATTTCATAACGGGGCCAAGCATTTGGCCAATGACAGGTGGTAAAAAGTGGGGAGAAATTCCTGGTCAGCCATCTAATGGAAAGACACAATTGGAACCTCTCCCATCACTATCCGCAGCGCTCTCTCTTTCTTCTGAAACTTCATCAAACCTGAGCAGTTTGTGATTTGCAAAACCCACCAGAAGACCCTATTGCTGCCAATTTGAGAATTCCAAATCAACACATGCATGTGAAAAGTGCACATCACAGAATTGTTACAGCACAGAAGGAGGCCACTCGGCCCATTGTGTCTGCACCTAACGACCAGATACCGAGTGTCATTTCCCTCGCACGTTCTCTGTAACCCTGCACCATTGTTCCTTTTTGGAAAATGCTGGAAAATCTCAGCAGGTCTGGCAGCATCTGGAGGGAGAGAAATGAGCTAACGTTTTGAGCGTTAGCTCTTTTCTCTCCCTACAGATGCTGCCAGGCCTGCTGAGATTTTCCAGCATTTTCTCTTTCGCTTCAGATTCCAGCATCCCGCAGTCATTTGCTTTAATCCAGTGTTCCTTTTTGGATATTGATCCAAAATTCCCCTTCGATTGTCCCCTGACCACCTGCTCCTTCCTGCAGCGCATTTCAAATTTTAACCAGGTTGAGTTAAAAAAAAAAATTCCCCTCATGTCGCTTTTGGCCGTTATCTGAAATCCCGTGGCCTCTGCTCCTCAACGCGTAACGATTTGGAACTCACTGAGCGGACTATAACCGGCACAGATTGAGTCAGCATTGGGCTGGGATCAGCAGCTGTTTCGGAAACGCGCCGCGCTCTTTCTGTCGCAGTCAGCGTACCGTCGGAGGGGGTGAAGGGTTAGACTCATCGCTTTGTTGCCGGGCAGCCGGCTCAGGGTGGATTCAGTGCCCCTGCCAATGGCTTTCAGCGAGAACCGGCCCGAAGCGGCCGAGGTGGAGCAGGATGAGGGGGCGGGCGGGGAGCCCGATCTCATCGCCAAAGCCAACTCGCTGCAGGCCTTCAGTGAGAGTGAGGAGGCCCGGGCCCTGCTGCTGGGTCTGGGCGCGGCGGCCAGCGAGGCGGCTCACACCGAGGTTGGTCATCCAGAAATTCACCGGTAAGAGCGGGGGGGCCCGGGGATCGCCCTCTCCCTCCACACGCGGCCTCCATCCAGGCAGCACCTCCACCTGACCACAACCTCAGCTTTTGCAATGAGTACTCCCTCCCCCCCCCCCATCTCTCTCTCCCCCCCCCCCCATCTCTCTCTTCCCCCCCCATCTCTCTCTTCCCCCCCCATCTCTCTCTTCCCCCCCCCCATCTCTCTCTTCCCCCCCCCATCTCTCTCTTCCCCCCCCCATCTCTCTCTTCCCCCCCCCCATCTCTCTCTTTCCCCCCCCCATCTCTCTCTTCCCCCCCCCCATCTCTCTCTTTCCCCCCCCCCCATCTCTCTCTTCCCCCCCCATCTCTCTCTTCCCCCCCCCCCATCTCTCTCTTCCCCCCCCCCATCTCTCTCTTCCCCCCCCCCCATCTCTCTCTTCCCCCCCCCCCCATCTCTCTCTTCCCCCCCCCCCCCATCTCTCTCTTCCCCCCCCCCATCTCTCTCTTCCCCCCCCCCCATCTCTCTCTTCCCCCCCCCCCCCCCCCATCTCTCCTCTTCCCCACCCCCCCCAGCACCTCCCTCTTCCCCCTCCCTGCGCCACCCCCCCCTCCCGCTCTCTGCGCCACCCCCCCTCCCGCTCTCTGCGCCACCCCCTCCCGCTCTCTGCGCCACCCCCTCCCGCTCTCTGCGCCACCCCCTCCCGCTCTCTGCGCCACCCCCTCCCGCTCTCTGCGCCACCCCCTCCCGCTCTCTGCGCCACCCCCTCCCGCTCTCTGCGCCACCCCCTCCCGCTCTCTGCGCCACCCCCTCCCGCTCTCTGCGCCACCCCCTCCCGCTCTCTGCGCCACCCCCTCCCGCTCTCTGCGCCACCCCCTCCCGCTCTCTGCGCCACCCCCTCCCGCTCTCTGCGCCACCCCCTCCCGCTCTCTGCGCCACCCCCTCCCGCTCTCTGCGCCACCCCCTCCCGCTCTCTGCGCCACCCCCTCCCGCTCTCTGCGCCACCCCCTCCCGCTCTCTGCGCCACCCCCTCCCGCTCTCTGCGCCACCCCCTCCCGCTCTCTGCGCCACCCCCTCCCGCTCTCTGCGCCACCCCCTCCCGCTCTCTGCGCCACCCCCTCCCGCTCTCTGCGCCACCCCCTCCCGCTCTCTGCGCCACCCCCTCCCGCTCTCTGCGCCACCCCCTCCCGCTCTCTGCGCCACCCCCCTCCCGCTCTCTGCGCCACCCCCTCCCGCTCTCTGCGCCACCCCCTCCCGCTCTCTGCGCCACCCCCTCCCGCTCTCTGCGCCACCCCCTCCCGCTCTCTGCGCCACCCCCTCCCGCTCTCTGCGCCACCCCCTCCCGCTCTCTGCGCCACCCCCTCCCGCTCTCTGCGCCACCCCCTCCCGCTCTCTGCGCCACCCCCTCCCGCTCTCTGCGCCACCCCCTCCCGCTCTCTGCGCCACCCCCTCCCGCTCTCTGCGCCACCCCCTCCCGCTCTCTGCGCCACCCCCTCCCGCTCTCTGCGCCACCCCCTCCCGCTCTCTGCGCCACCCCCTCCCGCTCTCTGCGCCACCCCCTCCCGCTCTCTGCGCCACCCCCTCCCGCTCTCTGCTATTTCTAACCAATAAATGGGCGTGTGCCTGAATGGCTGGGTGTGTCCCAAGCGGTCACTGACCCTGTTGTTTATGCTTCCCTAGAACAGGGAGTGGCGCCGAAATGTCTTGGACTGTACCGGTCGCTCAAGTACCAGTCCTTTGCCTTGGTGGAGATGGGCTGTCAAATGCTAATCGGCCCAACAAAATTCTAATTGGTCGGAGTTTCGATACCATCTGGACTCCTTGCTTGCAAATATACATTTCAGACTCTGAGCCTGCCTGAATCTTGCTTTGTCCATTTTACCTGCTAGGCTTTGCGAGTTTCTGTCTCTAGTTGTTCCATGTTCTCCTTTCTTGTTTTCTTTATATTTAGGCTTGTTTTATTTGTTTTTGATTCCTCCTCCCATATTACTGGTTTAAATAATTTAAGACACCAGAAAAAGACATTTCCCAGAATCGCAGAATTGTTTCAACATAGATGGAGGCCATTCAGCCCATTAGTGCAGGGATTACATCGCTGCCACATGAAACCCGCAACTAAGAAAAGTCAGAAAATACCATGATAAATTATGCACGATATGTATCAAGATTTAATTTTTTTCTTTACTGCCTTTTATAGATTAGTGGAGGGTGTTATTGGCTCCACATTCTCCATGTTTGATGACACTTCCAGATGGGCAATAGTTGTTTATGACTGGATTTTGCAATCTTTCTGAAACAAAATCGATGCTTTGGTACTAGCTTCATATCCCAGAGGCATTAGTGTGTTCTGGGTTGATGGACTCTCAAGATACTTTGCATCCAATCAGAAGTGGTAGTAAACATGACGTTAGCATTAGATGACATTGTACAGCTTTAAATGTTATATGCAATGTAAAAATAAAGGAATGGTTTTGCAGTTCTGGCACAATCACAAAAATGACTGTGATAACAGCTCATGAGAATCCAGTTTATAAATCATTTTGCCTACTTACAAACATTTGTTCTGATGACAACTGCTAAATATCATTGAAGTAGTTTTCCTGGTTGGGACTGTTTCATGACTGAAACATTCCATAAATGGCAACACCTTATGTCCTGCATACCTGAGACTCACCCCAAATCCTACTTACTTGCCTCTTTTGCTGTCTTTCCTACACCTGTCACAAACTAACAGTGACATGGTGAGCATTATGTCATTGGGCAGATGACATCAGACAAGCTGACATCCCACAGCTACTTTGCCCAAAATGGTGGACTTGGGGTTACAGGGTGAGGAGTTCTAAGATTTGGAAAGAAAATGTATAGATCTTTCTTCAGTAACAGTTCTGAATTATGGATGGAACTTGCCAATTCATTAGAATCAACTGGTAGTTACAAGTGATTGCTGCTTTAAAATTGGAGAGGAAATTGGCCTAATATGTACCCTGTTTCCACTCAAAACCTGGACACTTAAACATTTACATAATTTCCTTTGTCCAAAAATTGTCATTTTTCTTTTCAACACACACTAGATATTTCTAGGAGTTTCTGTTTTCCTTAATGATTTCTATTTATCTGTTCTGTTGTTACTCTTCTATTTGTGCTTTTAACCCCTTCCTGCAAATTTGGCTCCTGTTAACATTATCATTGGTCACACAATACCTGTAGTCAAAAGCTGTCTGGTACACTGTCACAGAATGCACCATAATTTATCTATCTTGTGTGTATAAGGCTGTTTTGATCTCATTATGCCTGCCCTGCCACAGAATTGTTACTTGTATGTAACATGAGGATGAATGTGCATTGTTGGTTAAAGTGAGTTTGGGGTAATAGGCATGTGCATGAATGGGACAGCCACACTTTTGATAACATACATGTAGATAGGAATTTAAAACTTTCAAACTGAATATCACTAAATGAGGGTAGTGTTTTGCCATATTTAAATACACTTATCTATTTGCTGGTCTCTGATGAGGAACTTGCAGATTAGTGTTTGATTTAAGGATGTTTGCCTGCAAACCTAATGTCTGATCTTCATTACAATGGTTAGGAGTGCAATTTGTATGCTAAAAATTTTTGGTGTGGTTTTATGTTGCCAGCAACTAACATCAATAAAACAAATCATTTGGACTTGTGACACACAAACTGTAGCCAGCAATGTTTGTTTTTTAATTAGGCCACAGAACAGTGATAAATATTTAGATATTCAAATGGTGTGAAACACTTTATGATCAGGTCTCTTCCAATGCCTTCAACTGCATGAAATAAACAAAAATGAAATAAACTGTTGCTTTCATATGTGCTTTGCGTTTCGAGCATTGGTTAGAAGTGAAAATAAACCAACAATTTTTTATTTACTCAAATTTCTTACAGTCAAGACATCAATTTTGGAATTACTTGACTTTGTTCATCCAATCAATTGCCCAGATTTTCTGATCAGAATCGGAACTCCTATTTCCCACCAGATCAGACAGAAAATGCACATTTACCTTCCTCCGATTTTTTTTTTTGTGGCCAATCTTCAGATGTAGGATCTTGTAGAACCTGACCCAGTGCAACTAACCTCGCAGAGAGCAATGGAGAGAGTCCAGTCCGCACAGAAGCCAGACTCCCTTTTTACAGCACTAGGTGCCATTATCCAATAAGTAAAATGTTTACGTACTCCAAAGCTTCTTTGAAAAACTGTGAGAGAAGATAAGTGTAAGGAGGTAGGGTGGATAAGATAAGTGGGTATGGGGGTGAGGGGCGAGTTAAGTAAGTGGGTAAGAGGGTGGGGTGGATAAGGTGGTTGGGTGAAAGGTGGGTGAGCTGGCTGAGGTGGCAGGTATACGAGTGGGAGGTAGGTCTGGTGGAGAGATGAGGGGGTCAGGTCATGGAGCTAGTCCGGTTGGGTTTGGGATGTTGGATGGTGTGGACTAGCCAGATCGGATTGGAAGCTAGTCAGGTTGGGTCAGAGCACAGGGGTTTCAGGCTGTAGCGGGGTGGTTGGGTTGGGAAGTCATTGGGGGTAGTTAGGGTGTTGGCAGGGTATCATGGTCTCATGGGGAATTACATTGCGGAGGGAAGGGATTTTTCTGACTGACATTTTCTGCTCAACTACTCAGGTAGGTAAGTTGGAAATGTCCGAAGTCTCCGACTCTAACTCAATTAGAGACATTTTTGGAGGGTTACCAGGGAGCAGAGAAATTGCCCATTGGAAGTTCAAACCTCTGTGCAATTCCCACAGAGCCCTCAGGTTCGGCCATCCAATGGGTCCTGTACCACATCTGGGAGGGTGCATCTGATCCCCAGCTATCCAGAGACTAGAACATCCTGCCAGTAATTGTTTAGTCAGATACTCTGAAGTAACAGGAATGGTTGTTGCAGGTGCCAGGGTTTAGATATTTCAGGAAACTCAGGGAAGGTGGTAAAAGAGGGGGAGGGGTGGCATTGTTAGTCAAGGACAGTATTACGGTGGCAGAAAGGACGTTTGATGAGGACTCGTCGATTGAGGTAGTATGGGCTGAGGTTGGAAACAGGAAAGTAGAGATCACCCTGTTAGGGGTTTTCTATAGGCCTCCGAAAAGTTCCAGAGATGTAGAGGAAAGGATTGCAAAGATGATTCTGGATAGGAGCGAAAGCAACAGGGTAGTTGTTATGGGGGACTTTAACTTTCCAATTGACTGGAAACGGTATAGTTAGAGTACTTTAGATGGGTCCGTTTTTGTCCAATGAGTGCAGGAGGGTTTCCTGACACAGTATGTAGATAGGCCAACGAGAGGCGAGGCTGTATTGGATTTGGTACTGGGTAATGAACCAGGACAGGTGTTAGATTTGGAGGTAGGTGAGCACTTTGGTGATTGTGACCACAATTCGATTACATTTACTTTAGTGATGGAAAGGGATATACATCAGGGCAAGAGTTCTATCTGGGGGAAAGGCAATTATGATGCGATGAGGCAAGACTTAGGATGCATCAGATGGAGAGGAAAACTGCAGGGGATGGGCACAATGGAAATGTGGAGCTTGTTCAAGGAACAGCTACTGCGTGTCCTTGATAAGTATGTACCTGTCAGGCAGGGAGGAAGTGGTCGAACAATGACGGTAAAGCAGTTGATGTGGTGTATATGGATTTCAGTAAAGCGTTTGATAAGGTTCCCCACGGTAGGCTACTGCAGAAAATGCGGAAGCATGGGATTCAGGGAGATTTAGCAGTTTGGATCAGAAATTGGCTAGCTGGAAGAAGACAAAGGGTGGTGGTTGATGGGAAATGTTCAGACTGGAGTCCAGTTACTAGTGGTGTACCACAAGGATCTGTTTTGGGGCCACTGCTGTTTGTCATTTTTATAAATGACCTGGAGGAGGGCGTAGAAGGATGGGTGAGTAAATTTGCAGATGACACTAAAGTCGGTGGAGTTGTGGACAGTGCGGAAGGATGTTACAAGTTACAGAGGGACATAGATAAGCTGCAGCGCTGGGCTGAGAGGTGGCAAATGGAGTTTAATGCAGAAAAGTATGAGGTGATTCATTTTGGAAGGAATAACAGGAAGACGGAGTACTGGGCTAATGGTAAGATTCTTGGCAGTGTGGATGAGCAGAGAGATCTTGGTGTCCATGTACATAGATCCCTGAAAGTTGCCACTCAGGTTGAGAGGGTTGTTAAGAAGGCGTACGGTGTGTTAGCTTTTATTGGTAGAGGGATTGAGTTTCGGAGCCATGAGGTCATGTTGTAGCTGTACAAAACTGGTGCGGCCGCATTTGGAGTATTGCGTGCAATTCTGGTCGCCGCATTATAGGAAGGATGTGGAAGCATTGGAAAGAGTGCAGAGGAGATTTACCAGAATGTTGCCTGGTATGGAGGGAAGATCTTATGAGGAAAGGCTGAGGGACTTGAGGCTGTTTTCGTTCGAGAGAAGAAGGTTAAGAGGTGACTTAATTGAGGCATACAGGATGATCAGAGGATTGGATAGGGTGGACAGTGAGAGCCTTTTTCCTCGGATGGTGATTCTAGCACAAGGGGACATAGCTTTAAATTGAGGGGAGATAGATATAAGACAGATATCAGAGGTAGGTTCTTTACTCAGAGAGCAGTAAGGATGTGGAATGCCCTGCCTGCAACAGTAGTGGACTCGCCAACACTAAGGGCATTCAAATGGTCATTGGATAGACATATGGACGATAAGGGAATAGTGTAGATGGGCTTTAGAGTGGTTTCACAGGTCGGCGCAACATCGAGGGCCGAAGGGCCTGTACTGCGCTGTAATGTTATATGTAATGAAAGCTTGAGCAAGTATTGCGAAGCTTTAGAATGATTTCCAGTTTAAAAATAATTTTACTAAGCTTGTTGATCAATGATTTCTTGTATTTTCTTTAAAGTTTTAACATAGTTTTGTGTATTACCCTGTACTTCTCACATGAACTATTGTCTTGTACAGCTTCTGTCAATCTGAGTGATGGTATCCTTTCCAGAAATTCCATCAGTGTTGTTCCCTGTTCAAGATTCAAGCTTGACTGGAGCTTATTCTGAAGCTGATGTCACAATACAGTACTGAGTGAAAGCTACAGTGGGAGGTTCTGTTTTTTGGGCAAGAACTAAACTGCGACAGAGCCTGTATGAACACAGGACCCGTGGCACTCTTTATTTAAAAAAAAAGCATTGACTTCTTCCAGTGCTGTTGCCAATATTCCTCCCTCAATCAAGGCTTCAAACAATCGGTTAACAAGCCATTCCCTCTTTTTAAAAATTCATTTACGGGATGTGGGCGTCGCTGGTTAGGCCAGCATTTATTGCCTATCCTTAGTTGCCCTTCGAAGGTAGTGGTGTGTTGCCTACTTGAACTGTTGTAGCCACTGAGGTGAAGGTACACCCACTGTGCTGTTAGGGAGGGTGTTCCAGGGTTTTGCCCCAGCGACAGTGAAGGAACGGCGATATATTTCCAAGTCAGGGTCGTGTGTGACTTGGAGGAGAACCTCCAGGTGGTAGAGTCCCCAGGTATCTGCTGCTCTTGTCCTTCTAGATGGGAGTGGATGTGGGTTGAAGGTGCTGTCTAAGGAACCTTGGCGAGTTACTGCAGTGCATCTTGTAGATGGTGCAGACGCCTGCACTGTTCATCGGTGGTAGAGGGTTTGAATGTTTGTGGAAGGGGTGCCAATCTAGCAGACTGCTTTATCCTGGATGGTGTCAGCTTTGTGAGTGTTGTTGGGGCTGCACTAATCCAGGCAAGTGGAGAATATTCCATTACACTCCTGACTTATGCCCTGAAGATGGTGGACAGGCTTGGTGGGGGGGGGTTCAGGAGGTGAGTTACTCTCCTTAATGTTCCTAGCCTTTGACCTGCCCTGGTAGCCACAATATTAATGTGGTTAGGCCAGTTCAGTTTATGACCAGTGGTAACCCTCAGGATGTCGATCGTGGGGGATTCAGTGATGCTAATGCCATTGAATGTCAAGGGGCGGTGGTTAGGTTAGATCCTCTCTTGTAGGAGATGGCCATTGCCTGGCACTTGTGTGGTGCAAATGTAACTTGCCACTTGTCAGCCCAAACTTGGATATTGTTCAGGTCTTGCTGCATTTGGACATGGAATGCTTCAATAGAGGAGTCGCGAATGTCCCCACTTCTGACCTTATGATGGAAGGGAGTCATTGATGAAGCAGCTGAAGATGGTTGGGCCTGGGACACTAACCTGAGGAACTCCTACGGTGATGTCTTAGAGCTGAGATGATTGACCTCCAACCACCACAACCATCTTCCTTTGTGCCAGTACAACTCCCAAGTTTTCCCCCGATTCCCATTGACTCTAGTTTAGCTGGGCTCCTTGATGCCATACTCGTGTCTGCGTGGGTTTCCTCCGGGTGCTCCGGTTTCCTCCCACAGTCCAAAGACGTGCAGGTTAGGTGGATTGGCTATGCTAATTTGCCCTTAGTGTCCAAAATTGCCCTTAGTGCTGGGTGTGGTTACTGGGTTATGGGGATAGGGTGGAGGTGTGGACTTGGGTAGGGTGCTCTTTCCAAGAGCTGGTGCAGACTCGATGGGCTGAATGGCCTCCTTCTGCACTGTAAATTCTATGTAAATGCTGCCTTGATGTCAGAGGCAGTCACTCTCACCTCGCCTCTGGCATTCAGCTCTTTTGTCCATTTTTGAACCAAGGCTGTAATGAGGTCAGGAGCTGAGTGACCCTGGCGGAACCCAAACTGAGCTTCCATGAACAGGTTATTGCTGAGTTAAGTGCCACTTGATTGACTCCTTCCATCACTTTGCAGATGATGGAGAGTAGACTGATAGGGCAGTAATTGGCTGGGTTGCATTTGTCCTGTTTCCTCTGTACAGGACACACCTGAGCAATTTTTCACATTGCTGGGTAGATGCCAGTGTTATAGCTGTACTATAGCTTATCTAGGGATGTGGCAAGTTCTGGAGGACAAGTCTTCAGTACTATTGCCGGGGCCTACAGCCTTTGCAATATCCAGTGCCTTCAGCTATTTCTTCATACCATGCGGAATGAATCACATTGACTGAAGACTGACATCTGTGATGCTGGAGAAATCCGGAGGAGACTGAGATGGATCATCCAACTGGCACTTCTGGCTAAAGATTGTTGCGAATGCCTGGCTTTGTCTTTTGCACATGTGCTGGGCCCCTCCTTCATTGAGGATGGGGATATTTGTGGAGCCGCCGTCTCCAGTGAGTTGTTTAATTATCCACCACTATTCATGGCTGGATGTGGCAGGACTCCAGACCATAGATCTGATGCGTTCGTTGTGGAATTGCTCAGCTCTGTCTATTACTTGTCGCTTATGCTGTTTGGCACACAAGTAGCCCTGTATTGTAGCTTCACCAGGTTGCCACCTCATTTTTCAGTATGCCTGATGTTGCTCCTGGCATTCTGTCCTGCACTCTTCATTGAACCAGGGTTGATCTCCTGGCTTGGTGGTAATGGTAGAGTGGGGGATATGCCAAGCCATGAGGTTGCAGATTGTGGTTGAATACAATTCTGCTGCTGCTGATGGCCCACAGTGGCTCATGGATGCCCAGTCAAAACCCACCAAGACTGGTCGAATTTAAATTCAGTTGATAAAACCTTGAACTGAAAGCTAGTCTCATTAATGGAGATCAATATTGCAATCATTGATTGTTGTAAAAAAAAAAAAACAGTTGTTTCACTGATGTCATTCTTGCCTAGTCTGGCCGACATGACACGTCAGACCCACGGCCTGACCTGTCCTCTGAAATGGCCCAGCAAACCACTCCGTTCAAGGGCGATTAGGGTTGGGCATCATGCTGGACTTACCAATGATGCCTACATGCCATGAAAGAATAAAGAAAAAATAAATGCAATCTTTCTTTCAGACTTGGTTTAGCAAGCTAGATGGTGGTCAGTTTTTCATCCTTTGAAATGAACTAGTTTGTGTTCCATCCAGTAAATTAATAACCTAACTTTAATTGGCACACATCTATTAAAGAAAGACTTGCATTTTTCGAATAACATCTGTTCCGACCCCAGGATGCACTCTGTAGCCAAAAAAGAACTTTTGAATTGTGCTGCAGTCATATAGTCAAGGCAGTTAACCTCCCAATTCTTCTATACGGCTTAGAAACTTGGACTACGAACAGATGCCACCTCAAGGCCCTGGAGAGGTGCCATAAAGGCTGTCTGAGATTGATTCTCCACAGTAGTTGGGAGGGGAGGCGTGACATCAGTGTCCTTGAAGTAGCCAAAAGCACCGTGATCATCCAAAAACAACTCCATTGGGCCAGCCATGTGTTTAGGATGTCAAAGCAAATCATCTTCGCCTCGCTTAAGGAAGGCTCCGAAACAATAGGAGGACAAAGGAAGTGCTTCAAAGGCTTACCTCAAGAAATGCAACATTGATCGCAACGTCTGGGAGATCCTTGCTCAGGAAAGACCTACTTGGAACCTTTTGATTGAAGGAACACAATTCTTCAAGGATATCCAATGCCATAGGAGGCCCGGGAAAGGTGCCTGAGATTGGAATACCAGCGATCTCGAGTCCAGGGATTGATCCCACTTCCCGGAAACACCTGTCAAGTGTACCTGTCAAGTGTGCGGTTGGCATTGTGGCTCTGGAATCGGGCTCGTCAGTCACACAAGAACCCACAGAACCCCTGACCAGTGACATGGAGTTTCTTAGGTGAACAGTCATACTTGTTAGTGAGTGATCACCAAAGGAGTCATGTTGGAAGCCCGGCAATCCATATGTGCACAGCAAAGTGACGATAACCAGGCAATCTTGCAACTCTGAAGCTCACAATCACACAGATCTGGGAGGAGGCTCTGCAAGGGCAGCATGATAACTATTTGTGAAAAACATGTTTTCTTACCATGATATTGATATCTGGATGCTGCATTACCAAACATATTTTGCCCACTAATTGGTTTTCTTTCCTTGTTCTAGTCATAATGGATAAATACCAGGAACAACCTCATCTGCTGGACCCACATCTGGGTAAGATTATATTTGTTTGAAAGGGCTACGTTCAATTGTCTTCCAGCATGAACAGAAAACTTTGGATTTGTTGTATGTACTGGCATAGATGCAATGAAATTAATGGCTTTTTTTTCTGTGCTTGAAATTTATATGATTCGACGTTGTCACAATGACAGGAAAAAACACAAGTAGTCGATGTAAAATTCTTTTGAGCTGAATGACTCCAGAGACATGTTTTGAAATCTGAAAAACAATGATCAAAATAGTAGCTTTAACTTGTTTTCAACTTAGAATCTTATAGCTCAGAAGGAGAACCATTTGACCCGTTGTGCCTGCAAAGTGTCTCTATGTGGAGCACGCTTGGAGCGTGGGGGGCAGCAGGATGGGCCCTGGTGGATGCGGTTGTGGGGGGAGCCATTCAAACACTTCCACCTGTTCTAACTATTATCTCCTCCTATTAAGTGTTCTTATCCTATGGTACCATCACTTCGGGAGACTTTATTTGTAAAAAGAACAAGTTTTGCTGTTTGAAAACTAGCTTGAAGGCTGCTATTTCAGTCAGTGGAAAGCCTTGTTGATGAAAGTTGACAATACCATATCATTGATACAACCACATTGATATTCAATGTGAAAAGTGCACAGCCTCATCAGTGGTGCCTGGAGGATTAACTTCAATCAACTTTAATTTATTCCCAACTAAAAGTTGATCTGGGCAGAAAATTACATAATTTGATTTTTAGTTCTGTTATATTGTTGTTGCTTTTCTGCCATGAATATTAACTTGTCTTAATAATAGGGGTGGCACGGTGGTACAGTAGTTAGCATTGCTGTCTCACAGCACCAGAGACCCGGGTTTGATTCCAACCTTGGGTGACTGTGTGGAGTTTGCACTTTCTCCCCATGTGTGCGTGGGTTTCCTTCTGGTTCTCCGGTTTCCTCCCACAGTGCAAAGATGTCCAGGTTAGGTGGATTGACTATGCTAAATTGTCCCTAGGTGGGGTTAAGGGGCTAGAGTTGTGGATTGGGCCCAAGTAGGGTCCTCTTTCAGAGGGTCGGTGCAGTCACACAGATCTGGGAGGACCCGAATGGCCTCCTTCTGCACTGTAGGGATTCTATGATCTTTAAGCTGCCTTTCGATTAAAAGTAAGTCACATTAAGGATCACTCATGATGCATTACAATTTTTAAAAATGGGTAAAATGTTATTTGCTGATGTGAATATATTTGGATAATGGTAACTGATTTGAAATGATTGTCTGCAGAATCAAAAGTAGCATTCTGAATGTCACATGAAGCATTTTGAACACAGATATAATGTTACTATTTTTATTGCCGAGTTGCTTAGAATTCTCTCAATGTAAATTGACAAATTTAGTTCTTTTGAATGTCAACCTTTTTTTATTATAAATTTAGAGTACCCAATTATTTTTTCCAATTAAGGGGCAATTTAGCGTGGCCAATCCACCTAACCTGCACATCTTTGGGTTGTGGGGGCAAAACCCACGTAGACACTGGGAGAATGTGCAAACTCCACACAGACAGTGACCCAGGGCCGGGATTCGAACCCGAGCCCTCAGCACCTTAGGCAGCAATGCTAACCACTGTGCCACCGTGCTGCCCCGTCAACCCTTCTTTATGTCTAAGGAAAGTTGAGTTTTAGCAGAAACATGTTTTATGATAATATGAAGGTGAATTGCTGCCTTTTTGATGGATATCTTTACAATTTTATTTTCTAACTCTGCTTCTAGAATGGATGCTGAATATTCTGCTGGACATTGTGCGCAATGAGCGTTCTCCCTCATCTCTTGTACATCTTGCATTCAAATTCCTTTATCTCATCTCAAAGGTACTCTGAAGAAATTCTGTTATTACACAGATCAATTAACCTATAAATATGTATCACATAGCAATCTGATATTTGCAATAACAATTTTTTTTTACCATTTCAGGTGCGTGGTTATAAATATTTTCTGAGATTGTTCCCTCATGAAGTGGTGGATTTACATCCGGTCTTGAATTTGCTCAGCCAGCAAGATCCAAAAGACTGTGATGTAAGTAGAGTCACAGTTCAGGAATTGGTGGACTGTTTTTTCACAAAGTGTTTGATACGCAATGACATTTAACATGTATTTTGTGAGAAGAAATCTGTATCCTTAGGAGTTGAAAATAAAGGTCACCAAAATCTTGGGCTGTTGAAATGCCAAACCGAGGTTTCCCAGCAAATAAACGCTGAATCGTTCACTACTTTGTCTTAGCAATTAGAAAATGTCCCTTGCAAACTGTATAGAATCCCTTTTGATCTCTGTCTAACTGTAAAGTGGAGTTAAGGTGGGAGACACAGACAACAAGATGGGAGCCTGGCTTTTTGAAAGAGGAGTCTGTTCAGACATACAAGGCTTTGAAAGATAGACAGCAGAAGCAGAGAAGTGCTGCACTGGATTGCAAATATAATGCTGTTGAGTTAATCTGCCAGGCAAGGTACCCCATTGAAATGGGATGGTGTTGTATTCATGATGTAGTTATTATGTGGAGATAAGTTGCACCAATTGAACTAAGTGAAACTGATACTTGACTGTTGCTCTGTACATTCAAGTGATTGTGAAATAAAGCACCATAAAAATTCAAACCAAGCCTCAAATGTGGTAACCCCACCGCCCCTTGTTGAGTCCTGCTATCATAGAAATAGATGTTGGACAGTGTATTTCAACTTCCTTAAAAGTAATATGTTTTGACACCTTATGGGAGTGACTGGTGCCATTAAACCTAAGATGATATAGGGTACACTTAAATTTATATCGTAGGAGTGTAACAAAACCATCTTGTGTGACTCGAGTGAGTGAAAAGTAATAAAACTAGGTATGTCTTTGTATAATGTGAGTAAGTGTCAGATTTTTACAACGCCTGTGTGGCTATCATCATACTTGTAAAATGCCAAGGTTATACTATCCCTCGAGCTGACAACTTTAAAATCAATGCAGAGCTCATCTGTTTGAACATGTTCCTATGTATGCAGAGTCTGCAGACAGGCCTTCTCTAGCCTTCAGCTCTGTAAATAGTGCATTCATTGTTTTTGACTGGTTATGTTGACTCTCTGAGGTCTGATGGCTGGAGACATGGGGAAAACTTTGGAGGAGCAATAAACTGATTGATAAGCTCTGAAATTTCAGGCATCTTCTGTGTGGTGAACATGTTGATGGAGAGAACTTTGGGGAAGTGGGGGAAAGCAGAGCAATCAGACTAATTTGGTTACTTATGATCTGCAATTTCCTATTATTTGCTATTGGAGAATAAGCCCCTTCAATGTACTGTGTAATTGAGGAACTCTGTATGGAAAAGATAATTAATTACACTCTAATCCTCTTGTTTTTTGTAACCAAACCCATTTCCTTTGATTTCTTGTATTTGGTGCAATAATGGTAGAATAATTAAAATTGCGGATGCACAAGAGACCAGAATTAGAGAAGCGCAGATATCTTAGAGGAACATGGGGCTGGTGGGCATTACGGAGATAGGGAAGGTTGAGACTATGTCGGGATTTGAAAACAAGGATGAGAACTTTAATATAAAGATGTTGCTTAAACAGGAGCCAATGTACATCTGTCTGTGAGCACAGGGGTGAAAGGGGAATACATTTTGGATGACCTCAAGTTTTTTTTATAGAGGGTAGAATGTGGGAGACCAGCCAGGAGTGTGTCGGAATAGTCAAGATTTCAGTAGCAGGTGACGGCACAGAGATGAGGGATCAAAAATAACACCCAAGGTTGCAAACAGCTGGCTTAATCTCAGACTATTGTCAGTAATGGAGCTAGCCCAATTTTTGATAAATTTATACCAATCGTTAAGAAATGAGGAAGATGTGATTGTGCAAATGTACTTTTTGCCTTGTACCTTTACATAATTAGAGGGAAACTGTCCTAATGTCTTATCATAGAATTTACAGTGCAGAAGGAGGCTATTCGGCCTATCGAGTCTGCACCGGCCCTTGAAAAGAGCACCATATCCAAGCCTACGCCTCCACCCCATCCCCGTAATCCAGTAACCCCATCTAACCTTTTTGGACACCAAGGGAAATTTAGCATGGCCAATCCACCTAACCTGCACATCTTTGGACTGTGGGAGGAAACCGGAGCACCCGGAGGAAACCCACGCAGACACGGGGAGGATGTGCAGACTCCACACTGTCGGTGACCCAAGCCGGAATCGAACCTGGGACCGTGGAGCTGTGAAGAAGTTCCACCACTACATTTTTAAAATTTCCTTAATATTTTCATCTTTTAATATGGCTTAAATTTTCACAACAGCAATTTTTATTGATATAGCACTCATAACATGCTAAAATATCCCAGCTCACTCACGAGTGTTATATATGTACGAGAGCAAATCCAGTTACCTTTTAAATTAATTGAGGGTTTCTGCCTCCACCATAAAACTAGGCAGCAAAGTTCAAATACCGACCACCCTCGGGATGAAGCCCCCCCCCCCCCCGAAAGGTAATTGACTGCTCTGCTAGGGGAATCGGCCTGTTCCTGTCTACTCTATGTAGGCCCCTTTTAATCTTGCACACCTCAATCAGGTCACCCCTCAGCCTCCTGAGTTCCAAGGAAAACAATTCCAGCCCATCTAATAGCTGTAATTTCAAACCCTGCCGATATTTTTGTAAATTGCTTCTGTACTTCTTCCTGTAATGTGCAAATTCCAGCTGTGGCCGAACCAGCATTTTATACAGTTCCATCATGACATCCAGTGGCAGAACTATCAAATCAGGGACACTCCAGGGGCTGGAATTAAGAGGAGTGCAGTTATCTTGGATATGTTGGGCTAGAAGGGTTTACAGAGATAGGGAGAGCAAGACCATGAAGAGATTTGACAACAGGAGAATATTAAAATTGGGAGCATTGCTAACCAGGAGCCAGCATAGCTCAGTGTAAGAGTGATTGGTGAATGGGACTTGATGTGAGTAAAGGCATGGGCAGCAGGGATTTGGATGACCCCAAGTTTTTGATGGATAGAACATGGGAACTGGCCAGGAGTGGAGTCGAGAGGTAACAAGGGCATGGATGAGGGTTTCAGTAGTTGTTTCTAAAAACCTTTGTTCATGCGTTGCTGGCAGTAATTGCCCTTTAAGAAGGTGGTGACTGAAATGTGAGGGAGAGGGGTGGAGTCGGTAATTAGGGGATAAAGCGTATGGTGGGGACTGAAGACAATGGTTTCAGTTCTCCCAATATGATTGGGAAAATTGTAAGAAATTTCAACTCACCCAGTAGTGGGCATTGGACAAGCAGTCTGGTAATTTAGAGACAGTAGAGTTGAGAGAGATGGTGGCAAGGTAGAGCTGGGCGTCTTCAACATATATATGAATGATGACATTGTGATTTGGATGATGTTGCCAAGGGACAGCATGTAGGTAAGATATAGGAGCGTGCCAAGGATCGATCTGTTGGAATCAACAGCTATCAATACAGGAGGAAGAAGAGAAACCATTGCAGATCATTCTCTGGCTACAATTAGATCGATAAGAATGGAACCAGACAAATGCAGTCCGACTCAACATGATGTTAGGAGGTATTGAAGGAAGGTGGCATGGTCAGAATATCAAAGACTGCAGACTGGTTAAGAAGAAGGAGTAAGGATAAGTTTATCGTTGTCATCATCACATAAAATACCATTTGGGACTTTGGCAAGAGCTGTTTGGTACTGTGGCAAGGCAAACCATTGAAACATTGAGTTAAAGGAAAAATTTGGGTGGAGCAGCACATTAGCAGACAATGGAGAAGAAGGGAAGGTTGGAGATGGAGCTGTAATTTTCAAGGACGAGTTTGTATTTTTGAAGAGAGTGGTGATGATTGTGTTGCTGACAAATGCAAGCATAAATGTGGCACTTTATTCAACATTACGCCACATGGATTTGGCTCCCTACTTGAATCCCAATTCTGTTAGTTTACTGCTGTTCATTTATTCATGAGACATGCAAGCTGATCTTGAGGCAGATATACTTGTTTCGTATATTGGTTGGGAAGGAAGGGAGCTTGAGAATCTAATTCCACTTTGCATAGAGACTGTGGTTTAGACTCCGTGATAGCTTGAAATAAGTTCTGCTGCTGCTTTTAAAATTGTTTGATGCTTCATAGTGACTGGCATTCAACTATATTAGTGCTGTTCCTAGAACCTCATGTCGTTCCTGTGTAACTGGGGAGCTTGAACTTTTGAAACATATTCTAGGTTGGGAAAATCAGTATTTTTTCAGTAAATATTACTGTAGTTCTGTTTCTTGTGTTTGTACTTCTTGTGCTAGACAATATGGTAGGCTGAAGACTATTCAAATGCTTCTGCACTATTGTTGTCAGCCAGCTAGAAGGTTTGTCTTTATGCAGATTCTTAGCATGGGACTGCTTCCAATATTTCATCTTCATTTCCTCACTGGCTGATGGAAATCACCCATTCTTAGTCAATTGCAGCATTGGTCTAGATAATCCTGTTTTACATGTTGACAAACGCTATATCTGTTGCTTAATGCCACCTCCTTCATCACGTAAAATGTTTGTATTTCTCTGAAAGAGATTCTTGTTATGGTATTTTATTAATTGATCTATTTATAATTGTTAAGCCTTCAATCGGGCAAGGCCCCAGGACCAGACGGTACAATCGGGCAAAGCCCTGGAACCAGACGGTACAATCGGGCAAAGCCCCGGGACCAGAGGGATACCCAGTTGAGTTCTATAAAAAGTTCTCTGGGCGTTGGGGCTGCTTCTGGTAAAAGCTTTTAATAAGTCAAAGGAGCTGGGAGTGCTCCCGCTGTCATTGGCGGGGAGGGTACAGACTGTGAAGATGACAGTCCTCCCTAGATTGCTGTTCGTGTTCCAGTGTCTTCCAATGTTCATCCCTAAGGCATTTATTCGGAAGATTAATGCGGCGATCTCGGGTTTTATATTGGCTGGGAAAGCCCCGCGGGTGAAGAATGTCCTATTTGAGCGGGGACGTGAGGAGTGGCCCGTCCAAACTTTATTAATTATTACTGGGCGGCTAATATATCAATGGTTAGGAACTGGGTAGTGAGGGAGGGGTCGGTGTGGGAGCGAGTGGAGGCGGCATCTTGCAAAGGCACGAGTCTGAAGGCTTAGTTAACGGCACCTCTGCCGTTCTCGCCGGCTCGGTACTCCACAAACCCAGTGGTAGTGGCAGCCCTGAGAGTGGAGGCAATGGAGGCAGCACATGGGGTTGGAGGGGCGTCGGTGTGGTCACCGATCTGTGACAATCACCGGTTTGCTCTGGGGGTGTTGGACGGGGGCTTCAGGAGGTGGCAGCGGGCAGGGATTGAGAGATTTGGAGATCTCTTTATTGAGGAGAGTTTCCCGAGCTTGGAGAAGCTAGAGGAGGAGTTTGAGTTGCCAGGAGGGAATGGGTTCCGTTACTTACAAGTGCGAGATTTTGTCCGGAGGCAGGTTCCAGGCTTTCTTCGCCTCCTACTAAGGGGACTACAGGATATGGTGATGTCAAATACAGGGGTCGGGGAGAGGAGGGTCTCAGAAAAATATGAGGAATTGATGGAGTGGGAAGGGGTTCCAATAGGGGAGGTGAAGAGGAAGTGGCAGGAAGAGTTGGAAGGGGGTGGGAAGTAGGAGGAAGAGGCGGGCGGGGGGGGGGGGGGGGGAAGAGTGGGAGGAAGAGTTGGGGGGTGGGGGGGGATGTTTTGGCCTTTGCCTCCCTGATGGCCTTGAGACAGATTTTGTTGGGATGGAGGGACTCTGAGCCTTCAAAGTCAGGTGTTTGGGTCAGTCCCAGGGTTTCGTAGGCTAGAGAAAATTACGTTCGCCTTAAGGGGTTCGCTCCGAGGTGGTAGCCGTTCATCGATTTCTTCAAGGAAAATTGACCGTCAGCGGCGGGGAGGCATGGAAGTGATGAATACAGTAGGGAATCTAATGTATGGGTAGGTAGGAGTTTTGCTTGGTTGGGGGGGGGGGGGAAGAGTTGGTTTGTTATTGTGGAGTTTTTGTGTGTGTTGGATCTCTTTGTTTAAAATGTTAAAATTATAAATGCCTCAATAAAATATTTTCTAAAAAAAAGAAAATAATTGCTAAGCCATTGCTTCAGTCAGGGGGACAAAAACACCCATCTGGTTAAGACCAATTTCCTCTCATTGAACCTGCTGTACGTTTTCTTTGAAAATGAGCATGTTTGGAGGGAGAATTCAGAATTCTCAGCTGGTAGGGAATTGAACCCGCAGTCTGGCCTTGTTCTGCATCACAAACCAGCTGTCTAGTCCACTGAGCTAAATCAGGCCCCATGCTTGTAGCCTAATCCAGAATACAGTCTATTTGGAAGTGCCTGAGCTAATTGGGTAGAAATAAATGAACACTCAACCCACTGGCATTAATCAGGAATTCACATGATTGCCTCCTGGATGGTGTTCTTTCATGTTCCAAGGCATTTTACCTTGCTTTGTGTATTTCAGACATGGGAGACTCGTTACATACTTTTATTGTGGTTATCCATGACCTGTTTACTCCCGTTTGATATGGCACGACTTGATGGTAACAACTCGGCACTGGCAGCACAATCTAGGACACCAACTATGGATCGGATTTTGAATGTGGCAAAGGTAAATGATGTGATTCTCTGCAATGTTTAATTGTCTGTTTTATATTTGTTTCAAGGTGCAACTGAGGTTTCTCTTCGAGAGGAACAGAATTTAAAAAACAGGAAACTACTGTTACGTTTGTTTGACCACACTTGGAGAGTATTGGTGCAGTTCTGGTCTCCATCCTATCAAAAGGATGAAGAACTGTGGAGAAATTGCTGAAGTAGTTTACAAGGATATTACCTCAATTGGAAGGTTCATTATTGAAGGACGAATAAGGAGGGGGTTTCTTGGAAGGCAAGAAACTAAATATGGACAAGGAACTGTCTTTTACTACAGACACACAAATCGTTGAAAATGGTAGGACAAATTGACAAAGCCATAAAGAGTGGAAACTTAAATGGGCAGAATGTGTAAATGAATCTGAAATTGTATTTAAATAATAGGAAACTGAGTGCTCAGGTGCAGTTTGGGATTGGAGGAGTGGTGCAGGGCAATGGTCAGTGCTTAAATCCTGCTGTTGCTGCTTTATGTAAATAATATAAATGCAGAACGAGAGGGGAGGAACAGATCCATGGATGCATTTAAGGATTTTAAACTTGGGTTGGGGCGCCGGTGTAAGACGATGAGAACTGAGGTGATAGACAAATGGGACTTAGTGCATGACAGATATGTGGAGCAGAGATTTGGACAAGCTGCAGTTTGTAGACAGTGGAGGATGCGTGGTCAGAAAGCTGGTTGTGTGGCTGTCTGGAGACGATGAAGGCGCTAATAAAATTTTAGACATTGCAGAATGATACCTGAATTCCAAGGGTTAAATTATGGGGAGAAGTCGCACAAAGTGAGATTGTATTCCCTGGACTTGAGAAGATTAAGAGGTGATTTTATTGGTTTCCAAGTTATTAAATGGAACAATTGTTTCTATCTACCAGTTTTCTTCTGGCTCGGAGATAGTGCATTTATTAGAGCCAGGCCTTTCAGGAATGAAGTTTGGAAACACCTCTATGTGCAGAGATTTGTAAAGGTTTTGAACTCTCAACTGCCAACAGCAAATGATTCTAGATCAATTGTAATTTTAAGTGTGTGAGTGATAGATTTTTGTTAACCAAAGGGCATTGAGGGATACGGGACAGAGGTTGCGTATGATCTCATTAAATTCTTGAAGTGGCTCAAGGGGCGAAATAGCCTTCTTCTGTTTTGATGAAATGTTTGAGGCAGGGACGTAGGCAAGCAGTTGTGGAGACAAAGGTAAGTGGCTTTCCTGCTACAGAGCATCTTTTGTAGTCTGAACTTATCTTGGAGTACAGCAGAAGGCTGAGGTTGCAAACAGCCTGATTCAATGTGTGATAGTGGTTGAGGAGGCAAATGACATCACTAACCAGGGAGCTGAGTGTGTGGCAGTGGTTGAAAAAGATGACTTTGGTCTGCCCACTGTGGGACTCGAGAAAGTAAAAACTCATCGAACTGGAGATGACACCAGGCGTTTAACAATTAAGAGCTCAAGAGAGGTGTTTGAGCGGTGGATATCCTCAATGAACACAAACAAGCTGACATTTGTCTCTGGAGTAGATTGTAGTTCATGGTTGGGGGGATGTTTAGGTGGGGGGTGGGGGGGTGGTCAGTGGTTAGGATATATCTTTGAATTTGGAGGGTGGATTTGGGAAATGACAAGTGCAAGAAGGGACGAAAAGCTATTTCTCAAAATATTCCGGCTGGGGTTGCATTGATGCGAATGCAGTTGTGCAAGCAAAGTTCAAAAGAACTCGATGCTGGGGAAACATGGTATTGATTGTACCCTCACTGTTGACAACATCAGGAGCATGGTAGTGGAAGGGGATCCTGGATGCAGGAGGTGGGCATAATAGAAGTGATGAGCTTGGAGAGTGTAAGGTGCTGAATGGTTGATGGGGTGGGGTGGTTGTTGCAAGAGGGGGGAAATGAATTCAGGACCAGAGTGGTGGGGAGGCCAAGGTCTAGGTGTTGTGCTATGTTATTATATTGTTAAGATACACAAGTGAAAGGTTATTTAATTAAGTACCTACCACATTCACAAAGAGAATCTGCTGGGACACTGAAGTAGAAGGTAGAATGCAGACCCCTATGCAATGCTGTAGTCTATAGATAAACCTATTATCAAGAAAAATATTTGCGTCTAGTTTCATTCTTCACCATCTGGCTTGGGATTCAATTAACAAAGGGAGCAAAGAGATGATTAGGCAGAAGAGGCAGTGATCTCCTCGCACTTGATGCTTTGAATGATGTTGGGGGGAAAAGGAGAGGGGGAGGGGTTTAAGAGCAGTAAGTTGTTGAAAAAGGCACCCTGGGCTATCCTTACACTCCAGTTGATCCAGATGGTTTGACTGAGGAGAGTGAAGTATCACAGTGACATGGCCAAGCCAGAACTGTTTAATAGATGCCAAGGCCAGCTGTGTGGTAGATATGTTCCAGTTTGTGCTCTTTAGCTTTGAGGGAGTGAAGATGAGAACTGTACAATGGTCAGGCGTGGAGGTAAATAGTTTTGCTGCGATGAAGTGACAAATCATAAATTTCTTTACCCGTCAGTCTGGCCTCAATAAAACGCGAGATGGATTTGCAGGCATAGCATTAGTTATTTTTATTTGACTTGCAAGTCTGATTCGTTTCTCACTGACACAGGACACAGAACCAGTCTCCTATACCCCTGGAAAAAGAATGAAGAAGGAGACAAAGGGATTTCTGCAAATACATTCAAATGGCATCACGTTTCACATACACGATTCCCATAGGTCATCCTATACCCCTCCTGACCTGGCCATACATCCTGATTGGCTCATTTCTCATCCCTTCCTCTGGCCTCCTATTACCCAGCATCCTTTTCTCCTCCTTAGCTGGACACCCCTCCCCCTTGCTTTGCCATGCGTTCTGAAATCCTTTGTCTGTGAACTAACAGAATCAGACCGGCCTATATTTACATTACAATAACTAATATCTCTAATGTAACTATTTTAGATCACATTCGTCATTCCCTCCTTTTATCATTTCATGATAACCAAACTATTCAATCCATAGCTACGGTCCCTCATCTAAAAAGATTCGTCGCTGCATTTCCAATTCCTGTAGTAGCCTCCTTCATCCGCTGCACTCTCGTGGATCATAACAGCCAAGATTCTTGGGGCATCTATATGTTCCAGTGCACCCCGCATTCTACCCATCACGCATTTAAGGATGGCTGGGCCCACAAAGATGCAGCCAATAGCCACTGCTAAATACATGGCTATATTTATCAACCAGTCCTTCCAACCTCCAAATCCCCAGTTACCCCAAGAGCCGGGATCCTGCATTCCGTCCAGGTGATCCCGTATGCGATCCATAAATTTAGTGATGTTAGCGGTTAAATCTTGAACTCCCCTGATACACTTGCCCTGTACTATGGCGCATATCCCACCCTCACGGACCAGAAGATAGTCAAGAGCATACCGGTTCTGCATTGCAAACAACCGCAGCTACAAGGCGCTCCGAATTCCCCCCCCGGCTGAGTGGCCCCGGTTGGGTGCGAGAACCTGAGGTTGTTTCCAGTTCTCGCAGAATTCAGCTGAGACTGCCCGGCGTGCTAACTGATTATGCAGGGCAGGGGACTGTGGTAGGGACTAGAGTCGCAATAGCAATTTGTCGGGGAAATGGGGGTGACAAAACATTGGTCGCTGTGCCATTAAATAAAAAGTAGTATCCTTGCTCCGTGTACAGGCTAGCATCACAATCAGTATATCGGTTGTGTAGGGATCCCCCAGTAGCCCAGTTTATCCAGCTTTGGAACGCCAATTAGGGCCTCCCAGCAATGCGGAAAGCCCTAGTCCCAACAGTGATATGAGAGACATTCGCCCAGCCACAAAGGAGCTGGAGGCCGGCGTTCAATGGAACGCAGGTGGTGTAACAAACGCATTGGCCAGACGCCTGGGTGATATGACACCTCCTGTCCATACAGGTGGGGAACAGACATGTTATATTCGTTTCCACCTCTACCAGCAAACAGCCGTATCCTTCACTGCTGAAACAATTCTCGTATGACCGGGAATCCCTATTGGGAGTGAAGTGGCTAGGTATGTACGCCCTCCACCGTTGCAGCCTATCATACTGTGAGTGGGAATTATCCCGAGGAAGGGGAAGGCAAATAGCCGGTGGTGCTGAACCCGGATCGTAAGGAAGAGTGACTTGCTCGGGCGGTGGCTCGGAATGCTGACAATGAACCACCGTTTGGGGAGTGCCCCAAAGCGGTGAAACAGAAAATAACCTAGACCCCGCTGTGGGGTTCGGGTAGCTGTCAACCCGCCCCTGGCCATACAAGCGGTGGTAAATTTGGTAAAAGAGATTCATACTACCCGGGTTTTCCTCAGTTTGGTCTCTAAATGAATTAAGTGTATCTCCTGATAACCTACGTTCTAGTTGTACTCCCCTTCTCACACGCCCCGTCCTCTCTCTAGTCCCCCTCTCTCTCCCACAACCTCTTCCTACTCTCTCCTGACATTCTGATTTTACCTTTATCGCACAAATCTTAACACATCCAAAATCAAATTTACATGTACTCCAAAAATAAGGCAATGTCCATGTAATGTTCCCTTCCCATCGCCGGGACCGGTGCAATTGCTTCATGAGTCCTGTATTGTCCGTTAATCTGATGACCTTCCATGAGTCGATACCATGTCCTCGTATATGGGGGCATTGAAGAACATCACTTCTGCATAAACAAAATGTCCTTGTAGTTTGGTTGGGGTTACAAATGTAGATAATATGTCCCTTTTCCATGTCCGTCCCCGATGTCACTCCAAGCGAGGTGAGGCCGTGGTCACACAGGTGGTGCGTAGCCACCCCATCATGCTCGACACCTGTAAAATAGCACTGGGGAAGGGAGGCAGGTTAATCTGTCCAAGAAAATGAGGCCAATTATCAGAACTCAACTGAGCTGGTATACTGTACCGGGGAATGATTTCCCGCATCAGAACTTTAACCACAGTAGCAGCTTTATTATCGATAGTCGGATACACCTCGACACATCTACTGAACACATCCACAATGACCAAAACATATTTATAACATTGACACCTTGCCAACTCAATGTAATCCACCTGGAGCGTCTCAAAGGAACCAGTGGGCAACGGGGTTTGCCTCATACCACAAGGGATACCTTTGCCGGTGTTATATTGCTGACAAATCAAACACCGATTGCTGATATTCTGAGCCAACCCCTGCATTTTAGGGTGCCACCAAGTGTCCAGCAACAAATCACTAGTCCCCCGAGCCCCACAATGAGTTGCAAAGTGTACACATTCGATGATCCATAAAGCCAGTACATCAGACATACAAGTCTGATGTGCTGGCGTGGTCCATAAAGAGGAAACAGAATCATATGTACAACCAAACCGTTTCCACATTTGTTTATCACTCTCAGGAGCGTCCTCCTGTAACCTTATGACGTCTTGGATGGTTGGCATTGGCTTGTCAGAGGCAGACCTATTTATTGCCGAACGTTTAGTCTGACCTAACATTTTAGGCACCATCACTTGCTGAATTTGTGCGACTGTCCGCACAACTGGGGTCTTACCGTTTGTGTGGGCAGCGCATTAAATGACGGAAATCTGCGCGGGCATCAGGATGGCCTATAGTAGGTCATTAACTAAACCCCGGTGGGATATTTGACCACACATAATCACGAAATATCACTCAAATCGTCCCTTATTGTGGTAGTTTCCTGAATCAAGGCTAAACAGCTGTGGCCAGGTGCGTCTTCATGGACAGAGGGACCACTAAGAAAACAGGCTGGATTGATAGTGGCACAGTGTTTAAATGTCAGACGTGGATTGTTCAAAAGGTATATCTCATACCTATTCTGACGAGCTGCGGTAAGATGCTGAGTCTGCAGTTGCCTCAGTAGTGCGATGACCGAGTGGGAGCTATACACCGTAATATCCTGTTGGAGAGTGAGAGCATGTAACGGCTGTGCGATGGCATTGATTGAACATAAATCCTGTACTAATCAGTACTGGTCTGGCTTGGCTGGTTTAGGCACAGCAAGTATGGGGGTGTTACATTCTGATTGGCAAGGGACCAAAGTGCCCTTTTGCAACAGCTCTCGGATTAATTTGTCTATAGATGGGGCAGCTTGGGGTTTCAGGGGGTATTGCCGAATGGAAGGCAGCTTTACCTGGTCCTTAATCATTACCTTAATAGGTGTAACATTTGTCTTTCCCACTTGTGATGGGTATTCCGTCCAGACCTGTGGATTGACATATTCCAAAACATCACGTTCCCGGTGATGCTGCAGTCAAGTGTTAATCGTTTCAGGGACCTCAAAATATTTTATGGCAGTGCCGTCTGGTGTGACTTGAAGTGCGTTCTCTGTTGGATCTGAATGATCCACTGCCCTCCTTACCATAGGCCCCAGATCCTTGGCATGGTACTGGTCGTGGACCTGACGTGTAATATGAGGGCTTACCGAAGCTGTCTGTGGCCATAAATGTGGTGGTATTGTAACAAAATCGGCCATACCTTCTTTTCCCATGACTATGGCTGTAACCTTGACTGGCCATTCGGTCCCAATTAACAGCCGGTATTTGTCCTCCCAACACCCTGTTTTGTCCGGTTCTGTCATAGGCCAGTGTAACGTAATGCAGTGAATGTTCAATGGCTAACGTCCACCACTGGGGAGTGATAGAAATATAGCACTGTTGTCTCATCCTCCATGATTGAACCGTTACCCCCTCGTCTCCGCACTCTAGCTGTAGCTGGAAGATACACAGTAAATCTCGGGCCAACAAGTTACAGTCCAATCCAGTAGTCACTACAAACTGATGATCTGCAGACTTATTCTTGTAAGTGACTGTCACAGGTTCAGAAATAGGATACTCACACACCTGTCCTTGGAACCCCGACAAATGCTGCGTGTGGTCAGATAGTGGTAGTCGAAGTTCTGATTGCACTGAAGACATGGCTGCTCCAGTGTCGATTACAAATGGGTGATGTTGATCTCCTATCTGCAGAGAGATAATAGGTTCCCTGTCCGATTGGAGAGTCCTTATGACTAAATTAGCTAGTCAATCCTGTGTTGTGAAAGGGTTTGCCTGGGAGAAGTCAGTGTATCTTGTATGTCCTCCCCTTGGTGGGTACCTCCTCCTTTGGGTCAGGTAGTCTCCTTCTGCTGCCTGTCTTTTAAAGGGGCATTCCTGTTGCCAGTGATCTGCGCGGCCGCAATTAAAACATGCATTGTTCCCTCTATATCTGCCCCGTCCTCTTCTCCCAGTAGACCAATGGCCCCTCAGAGGGGGCGGCGGTGGTAAAGCTGTTGGTACATACGGTGGGCCATATAGAGGAGTTGAGGGTCCATTTGGGTAGGTTTGATATCCTCCCCCTCGCTGATCCACCCACTCAAAGTCACAATGTTGGGGTTCCAGCAGGTAAGCCACCGTTTCTGCCGCTGGTTGGGGTCTCAGATCATCCTTTTTCATTACATACTCAGTCTTAATCTTTGTAACTGAGCCTCCTTCCTGGCCTACACCCTCCTTATCGGTCTGAAGGGATTTAGGTGGTATGCTTGATTGTTTCTGGATAGGATCAGGCCCTTCTCTCGCTGTCCGAGATAGGGTCCTAGAGCTAATTGGGCTTGTGGAACAGAGCCCCCCTTCTCTCTCAGACAGTGAAGATGGTACCGAAGGGGCTGGAGGGGCTGGCATGATTTGAATCTGGGGAGCAGTGACTGGATATAAATTATGATACTCTGGTGGTTCTGGATTTAGTGCAGACAATGCTACAGGTGCAGTCGGAATCCTAGCCGACCTGGTCAAATTGTCCAATTCGTCATCTTCTGTCTCTGTCAATGCAAGGCCAGCCATTGAACTATGTAGCCCATTGTTTTTTTTTCCCCCTCTTCACTAATTGGAATCCCCATTTTAAGGGCATTTTCTTGCCAACTTAATAACATGATCTTATCCCTCTCATGTTGACAATATTGTCTCCATAATGTAATTAACTCTTTAGCTTTCATACTTTGGCTCTTTCTTTTTTATTATTATATATATATATATTTTTTTTGCCTATTTATAACCAATGGCAATTTTTGCTCCTTGGCAAAATTATTGAAAAGGTTCTAACAGTGTTGTTTTAAAACTTAAAATGTTTGAAAATTCAAATTGAATTACTGCAACCTGCAAGCTTAGCTCTGATCTCAACTCAGAACTAAATTTACGATTTGCTTAACACAAACTTGTATAACTTTTACAACTTAATTAATTCTTTATACATTTTCTTACATTCACAAAAATGTTGGCTGCTATCAATGAGGGAGCAGTTAGCTGCGGTGATTTATACCGGAGCGAAGTCAACTGTCACTTCCAGATTTACACTTTTTTAAATGGTGTCAGTGTGTTTCTTTAAGTATCACAAATAAAATGAGATAAACATTATTTCAAGTAATTAAAACTTAAGATTCTGGCAATTTCAATCAATTGCTTACTAAAATAATTAACTTTTATCAAAGAGGTGGAGAAACCCACTGGTTTCCTTTAATTAATTCAAAACGTAACTTTCTTGGAGTTTCACTGACTCGAAAGAAAGGTATCCAATTACACCACAAGCTGCCTGTTATCTCAAGCTGCTGTTAACCCTTTGAGAGACTTCTGCTTTAACTAACATGCAGCATCCAGTTTGTTTTAAAATTTATCGTTTCTCGCCACTACAGTCCAAGGATACAATTTTAGCTTAATCAACTATAGATTTTAAAACACTCATTGAACTGAACCCTCATCCTGAGGTCGCATCTGTTCTTCAAAAACACACACATATGGAATTAAACCATGGATCCCCAGACTGACCTTTGATTTCGTCGAGACGATCTTTCCGTACCAACCGCGAGTGACCAGACTAATCAGACCATAAGAAGAGGGGAAAAATCAATGCGCGGTCATTTTCCAGCTATACATTGTGGGGCCCTTTTTCCACTCTCCTTTTGTCCATAATCAGTCTAATTCTGAGTTCGCAGCTGGCCAATGACCATCTTGAGAAATCCCGGGTTTCCGGCACCAAATGACAAATCATAAATTTCTTTACCCGTCAGTCTGGCCTCAATAAAACGCGAGATGGATTTGCAGGCATAGCATTAGTTATTTTTATTTGACTTGCAAGTCTGATTCGTTTCTCACTGACACAGGACACAGAACCAGTCTCCTATACCCCTGGAAAACGAATGAAGAGGGAGACAAAGGGATTTCTGCAGATACATTCAAATGGCATCAAGTTTCACAAACACGATTCCCATAGGTCATCCTGTACCCCTCCTGACCTGGCCATACATCCTGATTGGCTCACTTCTCATCCTTTCCTCTGGCCTCCTATTACCCAGCATCCTTTTCTCCTCCTTAGCTGGACACCCCTTCCCCTTGCTTTGCCATGCGTTCTGAAATCCTTTGTCTGTGAACTAACAGAATCAGACCGGCCTATATTTACATTACAATAACTAATATCTCTAAAGTAACTATTTTATATCACATTCGTCAGAAGGGCATCAAGTATTGACCTGAAATGTTGGTTAAGCAGGTCAAAACAGTGAATTCCTGCTGTGTGGAGGTCAGAGTCAAGAGATTTTTGAATTTGAGCACAAGGTGTAGGGTCCTGTGAGCTTTTATATGGCTAGATGTTACAAGTTAAGGTATCGTAGAAATGTTTGGGTGTGTGGGTTGTGAGAGAGATTAGGAAATGTCAAAGCTGACCTGTTAGAATATGAGGTCATGGGATATATCTGAAATAGGGTAACAAAAAGGGATGGGGATTTTGTGAAGAATGGTAATGTGAGGGATGGCAGGACAGTGGTGAATTTAGAGGATAATTACTTGAGTTGGAGTAAAGGTGGAAGTCATTGAAAATGATGAGCTGCTTGATGTCGAAGCTTAATGAAGGAAGGATATGTTGTGGCAGGTCAACTTGCAGCCGATGAGGTGATAGTGATGAACAATTTAAAGGAAAGGGCCAGAAGAGGGTTGGATGTATGATGATGAGAAGCTACCAGAGGAATAAGGGGAAACATCAAGTTGTGAATTAACATTGTTACTTGACCAATAATTTACTTCATAGTTTAATTGTTGTGATTGTGTAGGTCAACCAAATTTGTGCACAGTGATATCCTACAAAGAGCAAATAATGAATGACCAATTTGTCTTTGGTGGTGTTGATGGTTGGCCAGATTATTGGCCAAGTGAACTTCCTGCTTTTTGTGTTGGGCCATCTTTTCTGCCCACTGACTAAGACAAAAAGGCAAGCAGTGTTCTTATTGAAACAGATTACTATTTAGTAACCTGGTTAGAAAAAAGAGTTTGGGTGTAAATTGGCTAGGTTGTTGCATTACTGTCGAGATTCACACCGAAAAAGTGGTTATGAGGTATTGACAGATTGTCGGTTTCCAAGGTATTCGAAGATGCCAGATTCTAACTCTTCCAGGATTGGAGTGTGGAAAATAGGATTAATACTATGTTGCATGCCCAGCTTCATGATGATGTACCTCAGTGTTCACACCAAAAATACCCATCTCTGTAGTCCTGTGTTTCTCATCTGGTACAGCAGAGATTAGAACTTTCCTCCTATTCGTTACTTCTGGCATGTTTTATGGCATTTCCAATGATTGATGGAAATTTGTTTTTATTCTAGTCTTACCTGACAGTCAGTGACAAAGCAAGAGATGCTGCTGCTGTCCTCGTATCCAAGTAAGTGTATTCAAGTACTCCTATTTAGTAGTGCTTCAGAATGCATGACAATTTTCTATTTTGAATTTTACAAGAGCCTGTGCGTATAAACATGAGTTGAACAAAGTCTTTTACATTAGTATTTACAGAGCAATTTCAACTTATGAAAATTAAGTGTGTATTAATGGGGAAGCAGGTTACTTGTTATGATGAGGAGCCACCATTTGAAGAATCATCACACTGATATAAAGACTCAGTTGCCTTCCCACTGTGCGCAATGGTTCTACACTGAGCAAAGAGATGGAGAAGGTTTTTTTCTCCAAGACCGAGCGCAGACCGTACTCAACCAGCAGCCCACACTTTGTTTAAAAAAAAAAAGAAAATGCTGACTGTTAGATGTGATTCCGCCATTTGGCAGCACTTGCTGAACAATCTGGAGTATGCTAATAGCTACACAAACAACCAATTTAGGATAATCAGTCGAACACATAATGTGGCTCATTTACACTTGCTAGAAGTGACATACATTCATACACATGGATCCGTTCTCTGCAAACATAAGGAACATGTCCAAGCTTTGAGTCTTGAGAATATTTTATTAAATGGTCAACAAGAACAAAAATTTGAAAATCAATTACATAATATTCCACATATCACACTAACCATTAAACAACCAGGAAATGTCGCCATTCCATATTGGTACCAATACAAAGCTATATCAGCTCATTTTCGCACAAAGAAAACCAAACACAGTATCACACCTTGCAGATTCGTCAACAGGAACAGAGGATAAGCCCAAGAATGTGTTATCATGTCCAGAACTTTGTTGTCGAAATGATCTGTCCATCAATATGTTACATGTATCAGTGTCATTCTCCATCCAGGAGTCGCAGCTGTGCAGGCCCTCCCACACGGCCCAATCTCATTGGAACCAAATCCTGGCATCCACATATTCCACTGGTGCTCAAGGTGCAGTTGAACATCCGTGACTTCCAGTGTGTTTAACCCATGGTGACATGCCGATTGTATGCAGCACTCACACATCAGCAACAAAAGCATCAGTAATCTGCAAAAGCATCTCCAACGGTGTCAGCAGGTAGCCCATTCAAATCAATGTGGCACATCAGGGCTCGCAGCGCCTTCTTGCTTCAAACCGGAGTTGCCTTCTGGACTCGTACGTCCACTTGAGCCTGATGTTCCAGGACCCAGGTATCTTAGAAAAAATTGTCCTTTCTGGCTACAGAAAAAGATGCAAACAGCTATAGCAGCCTCTAGACATTTGCAGCCACCAGTAGGAGCAAACACAACCTGCAGAGGTTGGGGAACCAATATTTCCCTAATGCTTTCTCCATGGCAATGCCTCAACCAATCAGAGTTGCCTTGCCAACCAATCAGCATTCCTTTTCTCCTGTCGTATAAATTTGTCCTAATCATTTGTAACTTGCTGTCCTGAGGAGCAGTTTGTTCTAAGGAATGCAAAGCAGCAGCTTTGACAATTTTCAGCTTTTCAGCAATTTTTTTTAGTTGCTACGTTGGTTTGCAAAATTGATGTTCGTTCTTTGTTTTCCTACTCGTTGAGTGAGAAAGCTGGCATATTCAGACGAAATCCTATCACATCACCTTGCACTCAACTTTAATTTTCACCGGTGGATGCTGGTGTGACAGGAGATGGGAGTTACTTACTCATTTCTCGATTCCATAAAATATGTGGAATATCATTATGAACAGGTTTACCATCTCCATTCTGTATTGTATATGTATTCTTCCTCCTGCTGCAGTAAAGAAGGTGTGTGGCTTTCTGTGACTGAAACAGCACCAAAACATCCTGATCAAGGGCCAACTATGGCACTAAATTTGCCTAAAAGCTTGAAGAAGATCCACAGAATTCCACTGACTTCTATATTTTCAAGGGTTTTCAGTGACAGTCCTGATAACAAGGCAGTATTTGGGCTAATGCGCTGGTGACCATTCGGCATTCTCGTACATGTAGAGAAGATGTGGAGGAGGAAGATGTGGCTAAGGTGCAAAGGAATACACATTGCAACTAAGAAGCCCACTATTAAACCTTTTTTAAATTTATGGACCACTCAGAAGGATTTAAATGTGTTTGGCATTTGTTTTCCAATGGTGGCTTTATGCAATCTGACCCTTGCCCCTGCCTATTTCCATAAGTTTCACTTTAATTTAGGACTTAATAATTTAACCAATTTAAATGTGTTATAACAATCGTCGCCCTAATGGCCATTAGTTTTCAGTAACTGTGTATTTTTAATTTACTATATAACAACGTTGCAACAAAGTTTTGAAGATTTGTTATATTTCCTTGCAGATCTTTGGTATAAGGCAAATGTTGGAATTGTATCGAAGGCACAGTTTAGGCCATAATGGTGTAAATTATGTGGACTGGTGAGATCTGCCACACAGTGGTGGAACGTGGAATTGCATAAGTAATTTTTCTTCCTCTTTTGCCTTTACATTTTGGTGGTGTCAATGTGCTAGGCTTACAAGCACCACCTTGTGTTGTGTTACAGAAAGGATAGCTTGTCTGAAAGGGTTGTAGAATAAGGGAACAGAAGGAATGGGAAGAAAATTACATTGTATGTATATATTTTTAGTTGCCATATCGGTGTGCTTTGCAGTTGGCAGTAGATGATATTAATATTAGTTTGTTGTTTAATAATCATTCAATACGTAAGGGAATGTTCTAGTTAAATCTCATCACATTACCTGAACACCGATTGAAGATAGTGTTTCAATCCTCTTCATTTCTCTTCCAATAATTCTGAAGGATTGCAAAGTACCAACATGAACTAGTTTCTCATGTGAAATCTGATGTGCTGCAGTGCTGAAGGTATTTGAATTCTTCGTCAAACACTTGACATCCAGAAATTAATGACACAGTACAAATTCCTCATTTCTTAATCCTCATCCTCACTATTATTCAGGGGCTCACATGTTTTCAGTTTTGCATTTCTTACTTTTCTCAGTTCTGATGAAAGGGCTTGATCTAAAACATGAGCTCTGTTTCTCCATTCACAAACATTGCCAGAATTGCTGAGTATTTCCAGCAGCGTCTGGTTTTTTTTCTGATTGAGGGGCCGGCAGAACATGGAGCTAAGGCCATGATCAGATCAGCCATGATCTCATTGAATGACAGAGCAGGCTCGAGGGGCCAAATGGCCTACTCCTCCTATTTCTCGTGATCTTCCGTTTTTATTTCCAGCACCTGCAGTGTTTTGCTTTTTGATTTTGCAGATTTTAAACTGATTATAACCATTTCCCCATGGGAAATAGTTTTGTGCGACTTGATCATGAAATTATTTTTATATCACAGGGATAGGGTAGAGGCATGGGCTTGGGGTGGCACAATGGCGAGCACTGCTGCCTCACAGCACCAGCGTACCAGGTTCAATTTCGCCTCGGGTAACTGTCTTTGTGGATTTTGCACTTTCTCCCCGTGTCTGCGTGGGTTTCCTCCGGTTTCCTCCCACTGTCCAAAGATGTGCAGGTTAGGTGGATTGACCATGCTAAATTGACCCTCCGTGTCCAAAAGGTTAGGTGGTGTTAATGGGTTACAGGATAGAGTGGAGGCAATGGCTTGGGTAGGGTGCTCATTCCAATGGCCGGTGCAGGTTCGATGGGTCAAATGGCCTCCTTCTGCACTGTAAATTCTACGATGATCAATGAGATTGTGGTGTTTTTGTTTGTGTAAATGGCCACCATGTACCAAACGTCCCTCTTTTCTATTTAATATTGGGTGCCAGTCTCTATAGGCATAGTGAGCTTAATGGTATATTGTAGAAGTGGGGGACTGGTTATCTAGATTTACTTCCCCAGAATAGGAAGTTGGGCTCTGCCACCATATCGTAGACACATTTTTGTTTGAGAAAGACAAGGCTGTGGTGAATTTCTTCCTATAATTAATGTAATGGATTTACGCTCATCCCTGGATACCTCATATATCGACATTAACTCTTGCATGTAGGTTAAAACAATTGAGTTTCAAGATGATCAAGTTTAGTGTTTGACTGATTGAAGAAACTTAACTGTTTTGTATCAATTTAGTAGGGACAAGACACAAAAATAAGTGCATTATACTCCAGGATTTTTATTTCTATGTCAGTTGTTGGTGTTTTACTCTCACATTGGAGGGTTCCTGATAAATCTGCTAGTACTATAAATCTGAAAATGCTGGAGATGCTCACCGGTCCACCAGCATGCACCAAGATAACTTGAAGTTTTAGCTCTCTTGTAGGGCTCTTCTCCAGTTGCACCAAAGTATCGCCATCTGAGTTCTGGTCATGTGTCTGTATCTGCAAGTTAGCCTATCTCATCTCTCGGATGTTGATGCACGCAGCAGTTTAAAAAAACAGCAGTTTAATCGCGCGCAGTTTAAAAAATAAAATTTGTATACAGTTTATTTTTATTTGTTTGCATGAATCAACTTCTAAATAAAAAATGCAAATACTTCCTGCAGCTAGAAAACATTGCACTGAAAGCGGAAAAATTGAATGAGTTTGATTTAAAGATAAAAATCATTGACTTTAGTTTCATAGTTTCTAAGGCATTTTTCTATATTAATTCATGGGTTACGGGCATGGATCTCAAGGTTAGCATTTTTTGCCTGTCCGTGTGTGTGTGTCTGTGCGTCTGTCTGTCTGTGCGTCTGTCTGTCTGTGCGTCTGTCTGTCTGTGCGTCTGTCTGTCTGTACGTCTGTCTGTCTGTGCGTCTGTCTGTCTGTGCGTCTGTCTGTCTGTGCGTCTGTCTGTCTGTGCGTCTGTCTGTCTGTGCGTCTGTCTGTCTGTGCGTCTGTCTGTCTGTGCGCCTGTCTGTCTGTGCGCCTGTCTGTCTGTGCGCCTGTCTGTCTGTGCGCCTGTCTGTCTGTGCGCCTGTCTGTCTGTGCGCCTGTCTGTCTGTGCGCCTGCCTGTCTGTGCGCCTGCCTGTCTGTGCGCCTGCCTGTCTGTGCGCCTGCCTGTCTGTGCGCCTGCCTGTCTGTGCGCCTGCCTGTCTGTGCGCCTGCCTGTCTGTGCGCCTGCCTGTCTGTGCGCCTGCCTGTCTGTGCGCCTGCCTGTCTGTGCGCCTGCCTGTCTGTGCGCCTGCCTGTCTGTGCGCCTGCCTGCCTGTGTCTGTCTCTCTCTCTCTTTATCAGTCATGGCGAAGATTATGTTGGAGCTGTACAAAATCTTGGTTAGGCCACAGCTGGAATACTGTGTGCAGTCCTGGTTGCATCACTACCGGCAGGTTGTGATTACACTGGAGAGTTGGCAGAAGAGATTCACCAGGATATTGTCTGGACTCGACTGCTTTCCTAGGGTCTCTGGAAATCATCCACCTCAGGCAGGATTAGCTGTTGCATGCAGAATGCGGCCTTTTGACCAGTTCATTGGCTGCCAGCCAACCAAGCCGAGTCCCATCTCATCTCTCTGGTGCTGAAAAGTCTGAGTTTTTTTGTCCAAAGCTAGCAGAGTATTCTCTGTTGTAACTTTTGGATTCCTCATTCTCTTTGCTGCTTGACTTCAAGATACTTGTCCATTAAGCATCCATCGATCAAAAAGATAACAGCAAAAAGAAGGAAAGGGGAAATAAGATAATCAACAGGAAGGACCCGTACAATGTTCCAATGCATCTGCTGCCTTTGTCCTTCTATGTGGTAGAGGTTGTGTGTTTGGCAGGTGCTGTCGACGGAGCCTTGGCGAGTTGCTACAGTGCATCAGTGGTGGAGGGAGTGAATGTTGGAAGTGGTGGATGGGGTGTTAGTCAAGTGGCTTGCTTTGTCCTGGATGGTATTGCGCTTCTTGAGTGATGTTGGAGCTGCACTCATCTAGTCAAATGGAAAGTATTCCATTACACGCCTCACTTGTGTAGATGATAGATAGGTTTTGGGACGTCAGGAGGTGGGTAATTCTCTGTGGAATTCCCAGACTTTGACCTGCCCTTTTAGCCACAGTATTATATGGCTGGTCCAGCTCTGTTTCTCATCAGTGATAAACCCCAGAATATTGGTAGCATCATGATGCTTTTTTGCTGTGGCACTTTGTGCTCCTTGATGTCTTTTGACCTGGCAGACTTGAGGGGTGGTTGCTCGGAGACATTGGATACCTACTTCAGGTTATGCTGATGACATTCCATCAGAAACTCAACCTTTGAAACGGAACAGTGCTACAGTGAAGGCCATTTGACCACCAGATGAGTAATTCCAAACGCCGTCAGCATTCTGAAGACGTATTTCAAGTGTCGAGACAGATCTCAAGGTGCCTATCAGTAGGCATCACCAGGGTGTTCAGAATGGGTGTGTTGTGCAGAACAGCACAACTTCACGCAGCGTTGTGGTTTGGACCTGCAGGAGAAGCAGGGAAAAAGTTCAGATCCTGCTGATGAGTCCAGGGAGGAGAAAAATCATGAGGACGATATATCATTGATTGATTACATTGCGACCAGGTATGATTTTATTTCTGCAAGGCTTTCTTAGATTGCACCAGTGGATTATTCAGGGTTGTGAGTATCTGTCGTGGGCTTTTATGTGATTGAAAGGTTAATTTTCCATCCACCGAGCTCTACGTTACATGACAAAAGATTATTTATAACTTTAAAGCAAATCATTTATTGATGTAATGTTCTGAATTTACAATAAAAAGCATGTTAATTTTTTTTGTCCTGGTCATTTGCATTTTTTTTGCATTTTCATGTGGACAGTAAAATCATCCAATGGAAAAAGCTCTGTGGTTGGCGTGTGTACATTTCATCACATTGGTTCTGGGGACTGCTGTGCTGTGCACTGGTTTTGTTGGGATGTGGTTGTTTGCTGAAATCCGAGGCAGGGACACTGGTGGATGGTAAAAGCGCCTACAAGGCAATTGGAATTGCGTGCACTTCTAAAAAGAGTCTTGGAGTCGTGTTAATAACTGAATAGTTATTATCTGAATGTGCACGATTTTGATTGATTTGCAAGCAAGAATATAAGTTTTTATGGAATTATGTGTGCATCAATTAGTCAAATATGGATCAATGGAATCCTATGTTTTTTCGATTGGTAGAACATAACGGAGAGGAAGGAAAAGCTTGAACTTTTGCAACAGAAATTAACATATGCTTGCTACAATTTGAATTTCCTTTAGACTGGCGGGAAGCGATTATTTTCTTTTGGCACAAATGCCTTTTGCAAGGCACCAGAACAAACTGAATTTATCAAATTAAATATTGAAAATAACCCCCCTCTACGAAGAGTAGAGTTTGGCTTTGCCATCTTCAGACATAGAGGTATACGATATTTCAGTGCCTCCCATTGGAGACAAGTTTGAGTATTTACATTCCTTGTTGCTGCATGGCTTTGTTTATACACCGCGTATTTGTTGGTCCCACTTTTTGGGAGGATTTTTCGAAGTTTCAAAGGTCGACTTATACACTGCGATCTTATTACTCGGTCACGGTTAAAATCAGGCAACATGGTGGGGCAGTGGTTAGCACTGATGCCTCACGGCCCTGAGGTCCCAGGTTCAATCCCGGCTCTGGGTCACTGTCCGTGTAGAGTTTGCACATTCTCCCCGTGTTTTGCGTGGGTTTCACTCCCACAACCCAAAGATGTGCAGGTAGGTGGATTGGCCGCGCTAAATTGCCCCTTAATTGGAAAAAATGAATTGGGCACTCTAAATTTATACAAAAAAAATCAGTCCTGGTAGATTTGGCCGTGTGCAGTAATAAATATGTAGCACCATCTAGTGGGAAAAGATATTGACAACAGATAACATTATATCCAATCTTTCATTGATATGTCAATATGATTGATCTGGCATCCTTATTGGTGAATGTATGTGTTATGGGCCTGTAGGTGATAACAAACAAATGGAGTAAAATTCTGCTTTATCGTATTAATTTCCAGGCATGTTAAAGTGTAATAATAAAACCAACACTCACTCCTGTGGGCATTGGCCTCTTTTGGTTCAGCCAGTTCGAACTGAATAGTGCACAGGTTTCATAATTATTTTCCTGCCTCATTCCTGATGGCATTGTGAACAATACATATTGCGCAACTTAGGTACCAGTTCGACAGCAATGCACCTTTGTCATTCCTTCGTTGCTAATAAAGACATGAATTTTAAGGTTACGGATCTCCTGGAAAAATATTGCTTTACCTTTCACCTTGTTTATAAATGTTTTACTGAGGTCGGGTTAGCTCAGTTCGCTAGACTGCAAGCATCTGTATCAGTTTAGCATCAACAGCATGGTCCTTGATCCCAGTTCCAGCTGAGGTAGACAACCTCCTCACCCTACCTGTCGTAAAAATTGATGGCACTTGACTGCAAATAATCACCAAGGTCCTGTCGGCAGGCAGAGAACTCCAGAAGAAATGTTTTACTGTATGTCTTTAATCCTCCTACTGAAAATAAAGCTGAACCAAATTTAATGTACCAGCACAGCAAACACTGTTACAGATTTTGTAAGTAGTGTAATTTATCAGCTACAGGGGGAGACTGACTGAGTAGAGGCTATCTATTCCTTATATGTGAATTGAGCCTCATTCCTTATATGTGAAATGAGTTGGTAGCACATCTGCCCCTGAGTCACAAGATTGTGGGTTCAAGTCCCACAACACTGAGCACTCAGTGTAGTATTGAGGGAGTGTTGTACTGTTGGTGGCCCTGCCTTTCAGATGAAGCATTAAACTGATCCTGTCCCACTTATTTAGTGGATGTGAAACATGACATTGGTACTATTACGAAGAAGAGCTGGAAACTATCCCCAGTGAACTGGCCAATGTTTATCCCTCAATCAACAGCACAAAACTAAATTGTCTGGTCTTTACCACATGCTGCTTGTGGGAGTCTGCTGTTCATGAATTGGCTGTAGCATTTCTTATATTTTAACAGTGACTACACTTAAGTCATTTTTGGCTGTAAAGTGCTTTGGGAGGTCATGTAATGATGGAAAGTGCTGTATAAATTCAAGTCTTTTACAGAGCAGAACTAATTTATAACTAATACAAATTATAGCATATAGCCTCGGCGGCACTGCTGCCTCACAGCGCCGAGGACCCGGGATCGATCCTGGCCCCAGGTCATTGTCCATATGGAGTATGCACTTTCTCCCCCTGTTTCCCCACAACCCAAAGATGTGCAGGACAGGTAGATTGGCCATGCTAAATTGACCCTTAATTGGGGGGAAAAAAAAGGAATTGGGTACTTTAAATTAAAAAAAGATCATCGCATAATGGAGCATATTTCTCCATCTATCTAACCAAATCATACTTCCTGTTTGTATTAATTGCCAAAGTTTGACCGAAGTACTTTACCTGTATATAAGCTTGTTATATAATGTTTGAATATTTCTAGCTCTCATGTTAGCTATGTCGACTCTTGTGGTATTTATTCTCATTCCTTTGTCTCTTTGACTTGGCACGTAATATAAAATTGGATGTCATGATCTTAAGATTTGTTATCAGTTGATCTTTTAGATATAACTAAAGGTTTAAGTCATTAAACATACATTTTTACTTTCAGAAATATTAATTGAGTTTGTTTTGTTCTGAACAGGTTTGTAACTCGCCCAGATGTTAAACAGAAAAGATTGCCAGATTTCTTGGATTGGGTGCTGACTTCACTATCCAAAGCTGGTCAGACAATGGAAGGCATGGTTGTGATAGATGGAATGCTTCAGGCTCTGGTAAATACTTGATCACGTTTTAATTCGATAAATTTAAATGTTGAATGTTCTAGGATATTTATTTTCCTGTGTAAAATATTGCAATGATATTAACATAAGGAATAGGTGCGTGGATAGGCCATTTGACCCATGAAGCCAACTCGGATTGTGGCTTCAAATCCATTTTCCTGCCTAAACGCTGTCCTTAACTCTCACACCAATCAAAAATCTGTCTAACACGGCCATGAATATTATGTGGTGGTAAGAAAATATGTACCTTTTATGTTTTCCCTTTCACTTCAACATTATTTATTTTCTCTTTCCTCTTCCCTCTTTTGGTGTCCATATACCCGCCAGTAGAACACTCAGGAGATCACTTGGACCCTTCCATGACATGCAAAAGTGGCGCAGGTTGATTTTTCATCTGTTTGCTTTTTTCCTACGTTTCCAATTCCAATAAAGTATCACTATTAAATGAGGAGCAAGGATGTAGTTTGGCATACTTGCTCCAGAATTAGAAAATTATAGACTTATTCACATAATCCAAATTGGTATTCCAATTGTGGTTCAGTGATAGATTGTCCAACATGGTTCCCTCAACCACCATCACCAAAAACGTATTAGCTGGTAGTGAATGAGTCAGAAGTTCCATTTCATATGGTATAAAATGACTTCACCCGCACAATAGATAGTGTCGAGAAAGAGAGGTTGTTTAAAGTGGTTAAATTTAATGTTTTTGTATCGGAGAGGGCCCAACTCTAATTAGATTCAGGGTAGACAAAGGTGTTTGTATGCATGGGGGGTTTTAGGTATTCGTTTAAACTATGTTTCTCTTTTGCTGAAAGAGAGTTTACGATGGGAATAGTAAACATCAGCGTGGAGAAAGAATGAGTTGTTGCTTAGCAACGAGGGGGCACTTTCAAAAAGAAATGTTTTGTGTTTAGTTTGAAATGAATTCATAGCAGTTGAAGCTAGGAAGCTAGAAAGTGAACAGCTCTCAGCTCTGCTAGAAGCAGGAAAGTAATACTGAAAGGAGAGATGGAAAAGCTGGAGGTAGATCCATGCTAATACAGCTGAGAGAAAACTTTATTTGAAAGGATATTTGGAAAACCTGGAGGTGGGTCCTTGCTAAAACTGCCAAGGAGAAGCATTATTTGAAAGAAGATTTTAAGAATGGGATTTGGAATCACTTATGTGGCACTCATCCAGGGGGAATATGAGGAGACGATCGATTGAGTTTTGTCTGCCACTAGATTTCAGAGTGGAGTGTTGTCTGACCACAGTTGGGTTACAGGGACTGTGTTTGATTATTTGAGAACATTATGTCATAGGATATATTGTGTAATCTGTGTACATTTGCGAAGATAAGAGGGGTGGGGGGAGTGAAGGTGTATTGTGTTGTAGTCAAAATTTTCATGTTTAATAAATGTTTTTTTCTTGTTGGCAGTCCGGTGACTGTTCCTCAACGTTTTCTAAAACACAGTGAACGTTAGTCTTTCGAGCCAGGGTTCCATTCTGGGACCTTTCCATCCAGTGATAAAACCAACTGGGATTGTACAGTAGAGATCTGAATCTGATTGTCAATAGACATGAGACTATAGTCCATCTGTGACCAGCTCAATGACTGTTAATATTTCATGTTAAACACTGATGGTATGCGGCATATTTTAATAAACAGAGACTAAGACTTTCAAGAATTCAATGAATTGTTTGAAGTTATTTAAATTTAGTACTTAAATGTCACTTGAAAAATAATGCTCACTGCAGGGTATTATTAACTCATGACACACATACCATAATTTAAGATAGTCCAGTATTCAGGTAAATGATTTCTCCTGTAAGCATAGCGTGAAATGGCAGATATGCAAGAGGTGCCTCAGGAAAGGCACCAAGGGAGGTGCAAAAGCATATGTACTAAGTTATTGTGCTACATTTGACAACTAGATATTGACAATAAATATTGAAATATGTTCCATATTCTGCATTTTCAAAGATAATGTCTCAACCCTTGAAATAGCTATCCAATTACCTTTTGAAAGTCATGATTGAGGCAGTGCATTCCCGATAATAACTTGCTGTATAAAAACAATTCATGTTCTCTCTGGCGCTTTTGTTCATTAACCTAAATCTGTGCCCTTTGGTTCCTGAACATTTCAATCATTGGAAACAGTTTCTCCTTAACATATCCTCCTGAACATATTGTGTCAAAACTCTTCTTAATTTTAAGCAGCTCCATTAAATCTTCCCTTAACCACCTCTGTCCAAGGGGAGCATAGGACTTGGGAGCAGAAATAGGCCACTCAGCTCTTGGGGCCTGCGTCACCATTCAATAAGATCATGGCTGATCTGGTGTATCTTGAAGTAAAAACCTCACCACTATTCTTAGAATTCCCCCTGTACCAAAAAAGGGTCAAGATATTCTAAATGGTGAACAGGGATTCTCATCCCCTGACTCCTATGCAGACTTACGTAGGTGCTATTCGGGTCAAACTAGTGTTTCAAGATATCTCCCGGTATAACCTATATCTTCATAGAAGATTCTGTCTACTTACCACTTAGTAGCTTTGTCCCTGGGTCCTGCGTTGCTAAATAAGTAAAGTAAACTTTGTAATAACCACTGTTTCAGGTTATCGATTTTTAAGTTATTGTATTTTTTTTTTCTTTAAAAGGATAAAATTACTGTCTTTACAGAAAAGTGAAAAAGACCTTGCTTGTGGATGCTCCTGGTCGGTTAATTAGGCCTTCCTGGTCTACCTTGACAATCTCTCTTCTTTATCTTTTGGTTTTCTCCTGATTGATTCGCTGTTCTGCTCGGTTTTCCATGTTCAGTCCTTCCCATGACCGAAGGCAGCTATGAGAGCTGACTCTGGCTGCTCACGATTTCGGGTTTATATTGCCCTTCTAGTAGCCCAAGTGATTACATGACATTATTGAAAGTAACTTTCTTGCGCTGACAAGTTACTTCTTTTTACATTTGTTCCTACATATGTCCAATACAACCTTTAGTTACCGGACCCTAATTGCATTTAGTCTTTGTACTATCTGATCTTGCTTGACTGGTAATAAATTCGCCTGACAGGTAATAAATTTGGTTCCTGCCTCATCAGCAAATGTTCTGATATAAAATCCTAGTCTTATCTTCCCAGCCCCAATGTTTAATGATAACTTGTGTTCAGTGAAGCAGTTCCCTCTGAATCTCTGCATTCAACTGGCGTCAGTATTTCACACATGCATTTTATTGTTACCTAATTAGGACATAAATCTTGACCCTTCTTATTCGACTACTTGCTAAAAGGTTTTAACTTCTAAAAAAGTGTAAACTATTAAGTGAAAAATCATGTATAAACTTATTATATTTGTAACTAAAAACCTTTGTTACCTTTGTAACTACTACTACTACATACGTTACTAAAACTTAATTCACTGTTTTTTCTTTATCTGGAAAGGAGTTGTCTCAAGCTGGTGTTTAAGCTGACGCAGGCTTTTTGTATTTCAACATTCTTGTCTTGTTAACCCTTTGTGGGATTTTCCCCTTGCATTTGACATCTCAGGTTTTGCCAGACTTCAAATGACATATTTTCCCACACTTCTTTACAGTCTCAACTACTCTTTGCTGTCTGCCTCCATAACCTGACTTCCTTGTCTATCCAAAATCTGTCTAACACTGCTTTGAAGAAATTCAGTTACCCAGCCTCCAATGCTTTCTGGGGAAAATTATTTCACATTCCAATAACCCTCTGAGAGAGACAATTTCTCCTTATCTCCATCTAAAATGGTAGACCTCTTATTTTTAAACTGTGTCCCCAAGTTCCGGGGTAAAATTCTCCCATCTGGGGACGAAGTCACGTGGCAGGAGCGAGACCGTGGAGTGTTTCCCGCCAGTGGGAGCATGGAGTGTTTCCTATTGCGGAGGCCAGCAGGAGAACATGCTCTTCTGGCCCTGACCTCATTAATTATGCAACTGGGTGTTTTGCACCTCATGCCGGTGCAGGGCAGGCCTGAGGATGCGTAGTCCTCCACCTATTTGGGTGGTTGGGCCTTCATCTGTATCCCATTAGAGGGATGCAAATGTGTTTGACGCTGGCGTCAAGCGGGTTTCCCAATCGGCCATGGCGGGAACGAGACAAAAATTCCGCTGTAAATTCATGCAGGCGTGAATCCAAATTTTGGGCCTTACACCAAATTCTCCAGCCCACCCCCGGCCCAACATTGAATCTGCAGGCAGGTCCTTGGCTGTATTCTCTCAGAAGGCCTGACCACGCACACCCGATTCTCTGCAGCACCAGAGGGAAAATGCACCAATGCAAAACATGTCTGGAACACCATGACATGCAGATGCGGGACACACCTGAACACTGCCTCCAGAGTGCAGGATGGAGGCTGTTGGCAACCCTGAACCCTGATGCACCATAGCAGTGGGTGGGAGCGGGGGTAATACCTACAGGTGGCCCCTCCAGATTCAGTGTCCTGAAGTGGGCTCACCTTCCAGCTTCCATGTTTCTGGAGTTCCATCTTCATTAGTGTTCTTCAATAGTGATGGTCGGTGTCTTTTTAATATGGCGCCCAAATAGGACGTGCGATTAATGAGGTAAGGACTGGAAGATTTGGTGTGTTTTCCCACTGGTCTCCGCAGTAGGAAACACTCCATGTTCCCGCAACCGTTACGGGACTTCGTCCCTAGATGGGAGAAATCCATAGTCTCTCCAACAATTGTAAACAAACATCCTCTCAGTATGTACCCTTTCAAGCCCTCTCAGGATCTTAAATGTGTCAATAAGACCACCTGTCATTCTTCTAAACGCCAATGGGTATAGGCCCAACTTGGTCAACCCTTCTTCATAAGATAAGCCCCTCATCCTAGGAATGAATCGAGAACGATCTCTGTACTTCTTCTAATGCAAGTATCTATTTTTTCAAATAAGGAGACCGATACTCTACACTATTCTAAATGTGATCTCACTAAAGCCCTGTGCAGCTGCAGTAAAACTTCCCAGAACAATCCTAGCTTCCCTGGTTTCTTCACACGACCTAAGTTCCACATTCCCAGTATCGTTGTCTTCAAGGGACATGATGTATAATTTCTTGCACCATCTATTTCCCAAACCCTAAGGCAAAACCTTGTCGACTGATGACATGCATCTTTCATCTTTAAGGGAGTGTATCTTCAACTGCTGTCAATCATTTTCTACCTTGATAGGATATGTGCTGGGACCACAACTTTTCACAAAATACATTAATGATCTGGAAGAAGGAACTGAAGGCACTTTTGCCAAGTTTGCAATTGATAGAAAGATCTGTAGAGGGACAGGTAGTATTGAGGAAGCAGGGAGGCTGCAGAAGGATTTGAACAGGCTAGGAGAATGGGCAAAGAAGTGGCAGATGGAATGCAATGTGGAAAAGTGAGATTAGGCACTTTGGAAGGAGGAATGGAGACATAGACTATTTTCTAAATGGGGAAATGCTTAGGAAATCAGAAGCACAAAGGGACTTGGGAGTCCTTGTTCACAATTCTCTTAAGGTTAACGTACAAGTTCAGTCAGCAGTTAAGAAGGCAAATGCAATGTTAGCATTCATGTCAAGAGGGCTAGAATGCAAGATCAGGGCTGTACTTCTGAGGCTGTATAAGGCTCTGGTCAGACCCCATTTGGAGCATTGTGAGCAGTTTTGGGCCCTGTATCTAAGGAAGGATATGCTGGCCTTGGAAAGGGTCCAGAGGAGGTTCACAAGAATGATCCCTGGAATGAAGAACTTGTTGTATGAGGAACGGCTGAGGTCTGTACTCGTTGCAGTTTAGAAGGATGAGGGGTGATCTTATTGAAACTTACAGGATACTGCGAGGTCTGGATAGAGTGGACGTGGAGATGATGTTTCCACTTGTGGGAAAAACTAGACCCAGAGGAGACAGTCTCAGACTAAAGGGACAGTCCTTTAAAACAGATGAGGAGGAATTTCTTCAGCCAGAGGGTGGTGAATCTTTGGAACTCTTTGCCGCAAAAGGCTGCGGAGACCAAATCACTGAGTGTCTTTAAGACAGAGATAGATAGATTCTTGATTAATAAGGGGATCAGGGGTTATGGGGAGAAGGCGGAAAAAAATATCAGCCATGATTGAATGGCAGAGAAGATTCGATAGGCTGAGTGGCCTAATTCTGCTCCTATGTCTTATGGTCTTATATGATTCATTAATCCCATGATTTACAGACAGTCAGCAAGCAACAGGGCAGAGATCAGATTTACTTAGCCTCCCAGTAAATCTGTCTATCTTGTCTTATCTTTGAAGAAAGAACCCATGTTTCATCAATCTTTGTATGTGATTGGTACATTCTGTCGAAGAAGAAGAATGTAACATTTACCTGAACATGTATAAAAGGAATGCATGCCAAAGCCCTGCTTCCATCAGTTATTCAGTTACTCATACACCTCCATTTCATCTCAATTTTATGGAGATTGTCTGTGTTAAAATTAGATGTTTAACATAAAACAGGAATTAGCACCTAAGGTAAGGACTATAGTAAGCAGTTACAACTAGATTTGGCCCAGGCGCCACTTTTTCTAAATTAGGAACTCTCTAATTATCGACTTATTCCTACCAGTCTCGGAAGCTTATTGATATTTAACTGGGTCACTCCATTCCTTTTGTGTTGCACATGGTGAATTGGGAGACTGAATAGTCTGGTTTAAATATGATCAGAGGTTATATTAATGTCGTCTGAAGCATTACATTTCATTGTGATATTTTGAACCGGCATGAAATAAAGGAAATCGATCTGTGTCAAATGACATTACTATGTTAGCACAGTTAACCCTAAAGGAAATTCATTTTTTTTTTTTATAGTTAAAAACCGAGCTGATTTATCTAGTCAGAACTCAGATGACAAACTATCCATGTATAACTTTATTGCATATTTGCGAGTATACGTTTTTGTTAATTATTTCTGTAAATCAGGAAATTTTAGTCCTGAAATACCTTGTGTAAGTTATCAATTTAAGAGGAACAATGGTACTTGCGCACTGCATTCTTTTACGGAACAGGTGCATAGCCTTGGGTTTTATTTCCCCAATCCATACCTGTAATTATGTTTGTTGTTGCAGCCTGCAAACACCTATTATACTGAACTATTTACCTGGGTGGGGTTAAATTTTAGATGGTTTGTTTCGACTTCTGTGAACAAGTTTCTTAGCAAACATTTTTGTTCGTATTTGTTAAAATTGCATGTAAGCTTGGCACTGAATATTGAAAGGCACTTGGAAGTGACAGATGAAAACCAAACAAATATCCTGCCTTTCTTGTAAAGCCCTGCTTGAAACTTCCTCGACATTTCAGCTTGTTTAGCCAGTGCATGGTTAAGCTACACTGGTTTATGTTGGAAAGCAGCAACCTTGGTCCTAGAGCTCCTGTCTTATACGGAGGAAAGTTGTCTGTGTTTTGTTGCTTGTGGCCACTATCAAGTTACTCCTGCCGAAAGAGAGCGCGAGAGTGTGTGTGTATCTCACTCTCTTGCTGGGTGAAGCCATGTCAGACCTGAAAATGATGCCCCCTGTGGTCAAATAATCAGTCAACTTTAATATCAAGGCTTACTTATAAATAGCTGTCCAAGTGAAGACTCAATCTTTCATGGAGGAAGAAAGGGGAGCAAATTACTGGAAAGATTGCTTAACTTTTGTCTTCAACTCACATTGCATCGTGTACTGATTCTGGAACCTTCATGTGACATTAAATACAACAGACAAAGCTGCCTATACTAAAGTGGATGAAGTCGTATTATATACGCTCACGTTTTTAAAATGCTATTGGACAGGTAGCAAGTAATAATCTTTATTAGTGTCACAAGTAGGCTTACGTTAACACAGCAAAGAAGTTACTGTAAAATCCCCTCGTCGACACACTCTGACGCCTGTTTAGGTACACTGACAAATGCAAGCCGATTTCTTTGTGCCAGTTTTTTCTGGGGATGGAAGAGAAATTGTTGATACTTTCAGTTCATTTCCTTCAATTCGTAGTTCAGAGAGCAACAATAATGTTTATCCCTCCTCCCAATTAGTAGTGGGTGCCTGGAACTCGCTGGCGGAGGAGGTGGTGGAGGCAGGGACGATAGTGAGGTTTATGGGGCATCTTGACAAATACATGATAGGATGGGAATAGAGGGATACGGACCCCGGAAGTATAGAAGATTTTATTTTAGTTGGGTAGCATGGTCGGTGCAGGTTTGGAGGGCTGAAGGGTCTGTTTCTGTGCGTACTTTTCTTTGTCCTTTGTTCTTTGATTGTCTTTTGATGGCTCTCAAACCAACATTATTTTATTTGTGAAGAAAACCCCTCCTAACCAGTTGCTGAATGCTAGTACTGATATTCTAGAAAAAGCCAAGTTGTCTAAGGATGAGCTTATCGCCATCATATTAATACAAAAGACCAAGAAAAAGTTGTAAAAAATATTTAGAGTACCCAATTCTTTTTTTTTTTCAATTAAGGGGCAATTTAGCAATTCGCCTAACCTGCACATCTTTTGTTGATTGTGGGTGTGAGACCTATACAGGCACTGGGTGAATGTGCAAACTCAACATGAACAGTGACCCAGGGCTGGGATCAAACCCGGGTCCTTGGTGCAGCAGTGCTAACCATTGTGCCACGGTGCCACCCTTACTCATTAGTAATTTGTTGATGTGTTTAAATGAGGGCCACTAAGACCAATAAAAAGTATTCAGCAACCCTTCTCTTCTATGCTTCTCGATACTATTAAATTAGCAAGTCTAAGCGAGGACTTAACTATGAAAATGTAAATAAAATATTATCTTTTTTTTCTTCACAGGCTCAACTATTCAAACATGGAAAAAGAGATGACTTTTTACCCTTTGGTATGACAATATACTTCTTACATATATTTTAATTTAATAAGATAAGGAATTCACTTTGTTAAAATGAGGGAGGTAATCATAAGTTCATAAGATATAGGAGCAGAATTAGGCCATTTGGCCCATCGAGTCTGCTCTGCCATTCGATCATGGCTGATCTCATCCTGGCCATAACTCCACCGTCCTGCCCATTCGCCTGAACCCTTCAACCCATTACCAATTAAAAATCTGTCTAACTCCTTAAATTTAGTCATTGTCCCAGCATCCACTGCACTCTGTGGTTGTGAATTCTGCAGATCCACAATCCTTTGGGAGAAATAGTTTCTCCTCAACTCGGTTTTAAATTTGCTACCTCTTATCCTAAGACTATGACCTCTTGTTCTAGAATGTCCCACAAGAGGAAGCATCCGCTCCACGTTTACTTTATCCATATCTTTTATCATCTTGTATCCCTCAATTTGATATCTCCTTATTTTACTAAACTCTAGAGATTATGGACCTAAACTGTTCACTCTCTCTTCATACGACAAACCCCTCACCTCTGGAATAAACTGTGGGCAGCACGGTAGCATCGTGGTTAGCACTATGGCTTCACAGCGCCAGGGTTCCAGATTCGATTCCTGGCTTGGGCCACTGTCAGTGCGGAGTTTGCACGTTCTCCCTGTGTCTGCGTGGGTTTCCTTCGGGTGCTCCCACAAGTCCCGAAAGGCATGCTGTTAGGTAATTTGGACATTCTGATTCTCCTTCTGTGTCCCCGAACAGGCGCTGGAATGTGGCAACAAGGGACTTTCCACAATAATTTCATTGCAGTGTTAATGTAAGCCTACTTGTGAAAATAAAGATTATTATAAAGATTGTTATAAACCTAGTGAACCTCCTCTGAATTGCCTCCAATGCTACTTCATCTTTCCACAAATAAGGGGACCAAAACTGTGCACAATACTCCAGGTGTGGTCTCACCAATGCCTTGCATAACTGCAACAACACTTCCTTACCATTATACTCTTCCCGAAGCTATAAATGCCAACATTCTGTTTGCTTTGTTTATTATCTGCTGTACCTGCATGCTAGTTTTCTGTAACTAATGAGCGAGGACCCCCAGATCCCTCTGCAACGGAGCACCCAGACATCTCTCCCCGTGTAGATAATAAGTTGCCTTCCCATTTTTCTGATCAAAATGCATGACCTCACACTGATCCATGTTAAATTCCATCTGTCACATTTTGGCCCACTCTCCTAACCTATCTATATCCATTTGTAAATTTCTTATTTCCTCATTGCAAATGACTGTCCCACCTATTTGTGTGTCATCTACGAATTTGGCGATAAAGCCTTCTATCCATGTTTCTAAGTCATTTATAGAGTTTGTAAATAGCTGGGGTCCAAGGACCGAACCCTGTGACACCCCACTATTTACATCTTGAATCCAGAAAAAGACCCATTTATCCCTCCTCTGTCTTCTGTCAGTTAGCCCGTCTTCTATCCAAGCTAATAAATTACCCCCAACCCTTTGTGATCAAACCTTGTGAATTAACCTTCTGGGCGGCACCTTATCAAACGCCTTCCGGAAGTCCATATATACTACGTCTACAGGATCCCCATTATCCACTTTGCTTGTTACATCTTCAAAGAACTCTAGCAAATTCGGCAAACATGATTTGCCCTTCATAGAACCCTGCTGACTCTGATGGATAGCGTTTTGACTTTCCAAGTGCCCTGATATTACTTCCTTGATAATTGATTCCAACAATTTCCCAGCAACAGATGTTAAACTAACTGGTCTGTGATTCCCTCCCTTTTTGAATAAGAGTGTTCCGTTTGCATTTTTCCAATCCACAGGAACCTTTCCTGTGTCCATGGAATTGTGGATTATTACAACCAATGGATCCATTATCTCTGCTGCCATTTCCTCTAACACCCTAGAATGTAGGCCATCAGGCCTGGGGGACTTGGCTGCCCTCAATTCCAATAGTTCGTTGAGTACCGTTTCTCCACTGATGTTGATTGGTCCAAGTTCCTCCCATTCTAGTACCTCTGAATTGTCTGTTGTTATAGGAATGGTACTAGTGTCCTCCACCATGAAAACTGAGGCAAAGTATTGACTTAACAACTTTGCCATTTCTGTGTTCCCCACCATTAACTCTCCGGTTTCATCTTCCAAGGGATCAACATTCACTTTAGCGACTCTCTTCCCTTTTATGCACTTGGAGAAGCTTTTGCAATCCTTTTTGATAGTTTTCTTTCGTAATCTACCTTGGCTCTTTTTATTACTTTTTTCGTATCCCTTTGTTTATGTTGAAAATTTCCCAATCTTCCAGCTGGTCACTGGCCTTTGCAATATGATATACCTTAGTTTTTGTCCTTTTATTGTCCTTGACCTCCTTGTTTAGCCATGGATGTTTTTTTACCCCTAGTGTATCCTTAACTCTGGTGTCAATAATTAATCCCTCCTCATTACAAAATACCAAATCGAGAGTAGTCTCCTCCCTGGTTGGTTTCCCCACATACTGTTCGATGAAACAATCTCTAATACATTCAATGAACTCTGCCGCCAGGCTACCCTTGCCAATTTGATTCTTCCAGAGTATGTGCATATTAAAATCACCCATGATTATTGCTGTACCTTTCTTACAAGCCTGCAGTACATCCTGGTTTATACTGTGCCCCACTGCAGAAGTACTGTTTGGGGACCTATAGATTACCCCTATCAAGGACTTTTTTTTCCTTTTGTTATTTCTTATTTCTACCCAGATTCCCGTACCAGCCTCCCCGAACAGGTGCCGGAATGCGGCGACTGGGGGCTTTTCACAGTAACTTCATTGAAGCCTACTTGTGACAATAAGCGATTTTCATTTTATTTATTTTTTTCCAGATTGATTCTACCTCTTGATCTCCAGTGCTTACATCATTTCTCATTACAGCATTGACCCTTTTCCTCATCATCAGGGCTATGCCACCTCCTTTTGCATTCAGTCTATTTTTCTGAAATACTGCATAATCCTTGGATATTGAACTCCCAGACCTGGTCTCCCTGTAACCATATTTCAGTAATCGCCACCAAATCATTCCCTTTTGTTTCTATTTGGGCCGTTAACTCATTAAGTTTCTTCCGAATGCTTCATGCATTTAGATACTAAGCTTTAAAATTTGTTCCACTGATAAATTTCCTGACTCTTCTATAATTCCATGGTACATAAAGGCATTCACCCATTCTGTCCCTCACCTTTATTTTCTGGTAACCATCTGCCACATCGCTAACCTGTACTTTACCTCCTCCTTTAATTTTGGTTTTCTAATTTCCCTGACAACTGAACCCCCCCCACCTCCCCCGTTCAGTTTAAAGCACTATCTACAGCCCTAATTACGCGAGTTACTAGGACTCTGGTACCAGCACGATTCAGATGAAGTCCATCCCATCAGAACAGCTTCCTCCTTCCGCAGTACTGGTGCCAATGTCCCACAAATTCAAACCCATTACTCCCACACCAACCTTTGAGCCATGCATTTAACTCCTTAATCTTGTTGACCCTGTGCCAATTAGCTCATGGCTCAGGCAGTAGTCCAGAGATTATTACCTTTTTGATTCTGCCTTTTAATTTAGCCCCTAGCTGTTGATACTCCCTTGGCAGAACCTCCTTTAGAAGAACCTATGGAGGTTAACACAAAATGAAAAATATATTGCATAATTTTGGGTCTGTATTGCAGTTTGTGATTCAAGGTGAGGTTCCATGCGTGCTACACAAGTGTTCTTCAGTCTGACATAATGAACTCATTTTTTTCAGCTTTTCTCATTGAGTCAGTTTTCTGGTCCCTGATTCAGTAATTTCCCGTCCAAGTCCTCTAGTATTGCCAATGTTTCTGAAATTAGTTCTTTTTAACACATTTGTGGCACACGTGGCACAATTTATGTTGCAATGGAGGAATATCCAAATATTACAACAAATTGCCCCAACAAGCATTAACTAATTTAATAATCTTTATTATCACACGTAGGCTTACATTAACACTGCAATGAAGTTACTGTGAAAAGCCCCTAGTCGCCACATTCCGGTGCCTGTTCGGGTACACAGAGGGAGAATTCAGAATGTCCAAATGGCCTAACGGGATTTGTGGGAGGAAACCGGAGAACCCGGAGGAAACCGACACAGCCACAGGGAGAACGTGCAGACGTCGCACAGCCAGTGACCCAAGCCGGGAATTGAACCTGGGGTCCTGGCGCTGTGAAGCAACAGTGGTAACCTGGGACCCATTATTTATAACTACGTTCTGATACTGTTACCAATTCTCCTCCTTCCCTCACTAGTATTATTTCCATTGCGGCAATTTGCCGCAATTGGTGTGCTAGTAGCCGGCTAGCTCTATGAAGTTGAATTCCCCTTGTAGTTTTCTTGCTCTATGAATCTGAATTTGCCTTGTAGTTTTCTTCGTTCTGCCAAGAGTTCCCTGGTAGGAGTCACAGTGCCACCGATCCACTTCCAGAATTTTACCAATCAATTATTGCCTCTTTGATCTTTCCATCTTATCCCTATGTACTTTAAATGCAATCATTTCCCCTCATACCACTGCTTTCAATGATTCCCAGAATGTGGAGGGGGAGACCTCCCCATTTTGGTTAATTTCTATGTATTCCTTTGTGAGCAAAGTCATTTTTCCGCAAAACTTTTCATCAGCTAATAATGTCGAATCCTCCACGAGAGTCCTTGAGATTGACCTACTCTCCGCCTAATATCTACCAAATGTGGCGCATGATCAGAGATCACAGTCACCCAATATTCCATGCCAACTATTTTTGGGGAATTGAATTATTCGCTATTAAAAATAATTTATACAAGAGTATACCTGTTGTACATGGGAGAAGTTTGAAAATTCTTTCCCTCCTGGATTTTGAAATCTCCAAGCCTTTACTCCCCCATCTTGTCAATAAGTATCCCTAGTTCCTTTGTCATTCCGATTTGATTATGTTTTTGGGCAAGACCGGTTTTGTTGAGGATCCATTACACAATTAAAATCACCACCCATGATCAATTTGTGTGAGTCCAGGATGCTAGCTACCATTCATTTAATAAATTCTCCATCATCCCAATTTAGTGCATAAATGCTTATCAGCAGTACGGAGACCCCTTCTAAGATTCCACTAACCATTATAAACCGACCATCTGGATTTCGTACCTCCTTGGTCACTACATATGATACTTTCTTACCAAATAAAATATTATAATGGTATTCTTAAAAAACAAATTGAGAGGGCAGGTTCAAATTCATTCTACAGCTACTTGCTAGGTTTGCTTAAATCATAGAAATACTAGACCTACATTATGAAATTTGCCTGAAGTTGAATTGTGATTGATTGACATTCAAATAGGATTTTTTTTATCTCCAGTTAAACCAGCTTCAGACTGTAATGTTCACATTGTAGTTCATTAAAAATTGGTTTCTCCTCTAGCTCCACCGGTATTGAAGTGCCTCGATGAACGCAACATTCCTGAGTGTAATCACACTATCCTACGCAAACTAGGCATTAAACTCATTCAAAGGTTGGGCCTTACATTTCTCAAGCCGAAGGTTGCCAAGTGGAGGTAAGTGGATCTACAAATCTAGGTACATTGGTCAAAAATGCAGTCCTTGAATTGCACATTAGGTCAAAAAAAAATTTGATTATGCCATGGAATGGTCGATTAGAAATTGGTCTTGGTTATAATTCCTCTCACACGTTCTTCATTTTGATGTACCCACCGGGTTTAGCTCAAGTTGGTTTAGCTCAGTTGGCTATAGAGCTGGTTCGTGATGATGAGTGAGGCCAGCAGTGCGGGTAGATTCCTGTATTCATGAAGGCCCCGCCTTCTCAACCATGACGCTCGCCTGAGGTGTGTTCCTCAGGTTAAATCACCACCAGTCAGCTCTCCCCTCAAAGGAAAAGCAGCATGTGGTCATCTTGGACTGTGGCAGACTTTACCTTGCCACCAGGAATAGCACTGAGTAAAAGGTGAATCAACACCTTTTTTACAGTTTATCCAAATTTTGAGTACGAAACATTTCTATTCTTTTAATTTTGACTTTAGTATCAGATATTGACTGTCTGACCAAGGAGAAAAGATTTAAGTTTGAGACAAAAAATTAGAATTTACTTCTAATTTTACTTGTAAACATAACTGAATGAACACATTCATAGTCTTTGGGTTTTTTTTTTGGTTCACATGTTCTTTTTACTTTGATGCAAAATGTTTTTAAAAATAATTTCTAGATATCAACGTGGGAGCAGGTCTTTGGCTTTTAACTTACAAATGGCAGGTCAAGGCCAAGCCACTAACAACATTTCATCTGTAAAGAAAATGGAATTAACAACAGAGGATGATGATGATGAGGAATACGATATCCCTGGAGAGATCGAGAATGTAGTAGGTGTGTTTATGAAGAGTAAAGCATATAATGTTCAAAATGCTTATGGACTGCCACATCCAACCATTTTAGACAGAACAGCTTGGATTAAGGTTTTTTGAATAAATGAACAACATTTAAATAGATTTTGTAATAACACTTGTTTTTCGCTATTAATTAGTTTTTTGGCTTGCAAATGCTTGCACATGGTGATGGGGGAGGGATTGAGGCAATAGGAATCAAAATTGGCTGACGGATAATTGGCTTTAACTGCAAGGATCCTTTTGGAACTCTGCCCTTTCAATCAGAGTAGCTGAACCACAGAGACCGAGAATCCCAGCTTCAGTACCCAACATGTGCCTAGTTAGCTGCTCTCAGCAGGAATTGATGCAGAGATGTTGCATTTAGTGTCGGCCCTTCAATGAGGAAAGGCAAACTGGGCAGAGTTTCCATTCATAATTGCTAGATGACGCCTTTGGGTGTGTGTGTGTGTGTGTGTGTGTGTGTGTGTGTGTGTGTGTGTGTGTGTGTGTGTGTGTGTGTGTGTGTGTGTGTGTGTGTGTGTGTGTGTGTGTGTGTGTGTGTGTGTGTGTGTGTGTGTGTGTGTGTGTGTGTGTGTGTGTGTGTGTGTGTGTGTGTGTGTGTGTGTGTGTGTGTGTGTGTGTGTTACATGGAAGGAAAAGATGCTTCTATGTCTACATGTGTGTGAAATGCTTATGACGGTTTCTAATTGTGTGAGCAAATAAATATGTTTTAAAGATGCATTTGGTTGTGGGGAAATGAATTGCGGGATATATTCAATCAATGTAGCAATGGAAATTCCATTCCACAATTCACCTGTTGTTCACTTTTTTTTTTGTGACCCTTTTCCAGAGCAACTGCTATTTGGATTGAAGGACAAAGATACTATTGTCAGGTGGTCTGCAGCAAAAGGGTAAGTAAGTTGTCCTGCATCAGTTGATAATTCCTATTCCATGGTCAGCACATAATTTTAATTCTATGGTGACTGCCTCAATTGGAATCAAGTGGCATTGGAGTAGTAACTGATTCATATTTTTTAAAATAAACATTTTATTGAGGTATTTTTGGTTTTACAACAACAAAATAATGACGATTAATTTTCTGCGAAGAAGTTGACGAACGGTTGCCACCTCCGGGCGAACCCTCACAATGACCCTCTTAAGGCGAACTTGATTTTCTCCAAACCGAGAAAGCTAGCCATGTCAGATAGCCTGGACCCCGACTTTGGGGGCTTTGAGTCCCTCCAAGCTAATAATATCTGTCTCCGGTCTGCTGGAGTAGCAAAGGCCAGAACGTCTGCCTCTTTCTCCTCCTGGATACCCGGATCTTCCGACACCCTGGAAATCGCCACCTCCGGACTCGATGCCACCCTTGTTTTTAACATCGTGGACAGGACATCTGCAAACCCCTGCCAGAATCCCCTGAGCTTTAGACATGTCGGAAACATGTGGACATGGTTCGCTGGCCCCCCCGCGCACCTTGCGCACCTATCTTCTACCCCAAAGAACCTGCCTATCCGGGCCACTGTCATGTGAGCCCGGTGAACGACCTTAAACTGTATCAGGCTGAGCCTGGTGCAGGTTATGAACGCGTTGACTCTACTCAACGTATCCGCCCAGAGACCATCCTCTATCTCTTCCCACTTGCGTTTCAGCTCCTCAGTCTGCGTATCCTCAGACACCATGAGTTCCTTATAGATGTCAGAAACCTTCCCTTCTCCCACCCACACTTTGGAAACTACCCTGTCCTGTATCCCCCTTGGTGGTAGGAGCGGGAAAGTTGAGACCTGCCTACGTAGGAAGTCCCGCACCTGCAGGTACCAAAATTAGTTTCCCCTCGCCAATCCAAATTTCTCCTCCAGCTCCCTCAAGCTAGGAAAGCTCACCTCTATAAACATATCCCCCATCCTCTCAATCCCTGCCCTCTTCCATCTCCGAAACCCCCCGTCCATCCTTCCCGGGCAAACCGGTGATTATTACAAATTGGAGACCAGACTGATGCTCCCTCGCTCCCACATGCTTCCTCCATTGCCCCCAGACTCTCAGGTCCGCCACCACCATGGGGCTGGTGGAGTACCGTCCCGGCGGGAATGGCAGAGGCGCTGTTATCAACGCCCCCAAGCTGGTGCCCTTACATGAAGCCGCCTCCATATGCTCCCATGCCGACCCTCCCCCCACCGCCCACTTCCTAATCATGGCTGTATTCGCCACCCAATAGTAGTTACTGAAATTTGGCAGCGCCAGCGCACCCTCTCCCCGGCTCCGCTCAAGCATTGCCTTTTTTATTTGCGGCATCTTGCCTGCCCATACAAAGCCAGTGAACACTTTGTTGACACGTTTAAAAAAAGGACCGTGGAATAAAGATGGGGAGACACTGGAACACAAACAGGAATCTCGGAAGGACCGTCATCTTCACTGTCTGGACCCTCCCAGCTCATGACAAAGGGAGCGTGTCCCATCTTCGAAAATCGTCCTTCATTTGGTCTACTAGTCAGGCCAGATTAAATTTGTGCAACTGTTCCCATTCCCGCGCCACTTGGATGCCTAGATACGTAAAGCTTCCCCCTACCACTCTAAATGGCAGTTCCTCCAGTCGCCTCTCCTGTCCCCTTGATCACATTTAACAACCTTCTTACATTGGCCACCAACTGCCTTCCCTTAACAAACCCCGTCTGGTCCTCCCCAATCACATCTGGAACACAGTCTTCAATCCTAGATGACAAAATTTTGGCCAGCAGTTTGGCGTCCACATTCAATAGGGAAGGTGGACGGGGAGCTCACAACAGCTCCGGGTCCTTGTCCCACTTCAGGATCAGTGAGATCGTGGTCTGTGACATCGTCAGGGGAAGCTCCCTTCTCTTCCTTGCCTCATTGAATGTCCTCATCAACAGCGGCTCCAATATCCCAGAGAACTTTTTTTAGAACTCCACTGGGCACCCATCCAACCTGCGGCTTTACCCGCTGCATGGCCTTTAGCCCCTCCGCTATCTCTTTGATCCTGATCTGGGCCCCCAGCCCTCCTACCAGCTCCCCGTCCACCTTCGGGAAATTCAGCCCCCCTAGGAAGTGCCTCATCCCCTCCGGCCCAGGTGGGGGTTCCGACCCGTATAGCCAACTATAAAACTCCTTAAACGCCATATTGACCCCTGCTCAGTCTCCCACCAGGTTCCCGTCTCCATCCTTTACTTTCTCTATCTCACTGGCTGCCTCCCTCTTTCTAAGCTGATGTGCAAGCATTCTGCTGGCCTTCTCTCCATGCTCATAAATCGCTCCCCTCACCTTTCTCAACTGCTCTACCGCCCTTCCTGTGGTCAACAAGCTGAACTCCGCCTATAGCCTCCGCCGTTCCCTTAAAAGCCCTACCTCTGGGGTCTCCGCGTATCTCCTGTCGACCTGTAGTATCTCCTTTACCAATTGTCTCTGCCCTGTCTACCGTCTTCCTATGGGCCCATATCGAGATCAGCTTGCCTCTAACCACCGCCTTCAATGCCTCCCAGACCACTGCTGCCGAAATTTCCCCCGTGTCATTGACCTCCAGGTAGATCTGAATACATTTCCTCATCCGCCCGCACACCTCTTCTGCTAAAAGTCCCACGTCTAACCTCCAGTGCGGGCGCTGGTCTGAGATTGTAATTGTCGAGTACCCTGTGTCAGTAAAGCCCTGCCCAGAATAAAGAAATCAATCTGTGAGTACACTTTATGCACGTGTGAGTAGAAGGAGAACGCCATCACTCTCGGCTGCCCAAATCTCCATCTCCTAGTAACAGCACAAAATAAATCAACCCCTTTGATAAGCCTAACGTCTGTGCGGAGTCTGCACGTTCTCCCCGTGCCTGCGTGGGTTTCCTCCGGGTGCTCCGGTTTCCTCCCACAGTCCAAAGACTTGCAGGTTAGGTGAATTGGCCATGCTAAAATTGTCCTTAGTGTCCAAAAAATGTTAGGCGGGGTTATTGGGGTTTGGGGGATAGGGTGGAAGTAAGGGCTTAAGTGGGTCAGTGCAGACACGATGGGGCGAATGGCCTCTCTGCACTGTATGTTCTATGTTGTTCTATGTTTATCGATCCTTGTGTATGATTGGTACTTTTGTGTCTAAAAGAAGAACGTAGCACAATGAGGTCATTAACTAAAATCCTGTCTTGTTACACATCCCCAACTCTAAAATAATCCGTTCTCTGGTTGGTTCCAGAATGTATTGATACAAGAAGCTGTCCCATATACTCTGGGCTACTTTTGCCAATTTGATTTATCAAATCTGTATGAAGATTAAATTATCCCATTATAATTTCAGTACTTTTCTTAGTGAACAAATCATTTTTTGATTTATTCTCTGTCCTACACTGTACCTGCTGTCAGCGGGCCCATAAACCATCCCTCCTAGCGACTCCCTTCCTTTGCTCTTTCTTATCCCCACTCAAACTTACTCTACGTTTTGATCCTCTGAACCAAAATCTTTTCTCATTACTGTACTGATCTCATCTTTTGCTAACAGAGCCACCCCGCCTCATTTTCCTTCCTTCCTGTCCTTCTGAAATGCCAAATACTTTCTTGAATGTTCAGCTCCCAGCTGTGATCACTTGATAACCATGTTTCTGTAATGGCTATCATATCATACTCATTAATTTATATTTGTGTTGTCAATTCATCCATCGTGTTACGGTTGCTGTATGCATTCAGCTAAAGAGCCTTTAATTCTGTTTCGTTTTACCATTTTTCCCTACTCTGATCTTATTTGCTGGTGCACTTTTCTGTTTGCATGCTCTGTCCCTTCATGCCACACTCTAGATATCGTTACCTGTGTTGGCACTCTGCACTATTGCCTTATCCTTTCTCTTTAACTTTCCAAATCTCCTTGTTATGTTGGCCACAAAGGCATGGGGTATAATCAATAGATCTCCATGTGGGTTTCGTGGAACATGAACGTTCCTATTGAGCAGGTGGCAGCCCAATGGGAAACGAGCAGCGGGAATTTAAAACCCACTACTTCAATCCAGGCTGGTATTCTGTATGTTCCTGGGCTTGGGCCTGTGAACTGTAAGCCACGGCTGCAGCCTTTTCCGGGATGTAAATATAAAGGTATGGTGGCGGAAGACTAACCTTGGTGAGATTATCACATTGGCAACAAGGGAAAAATTAGTTTGTTTTCTGAGCAACCTTCATTGTAAAGAACAAGCTGCTTCTCCGTTAAGAAAAAAATGCCTCTGTTCGGTAAATTTAAACCCTATGATGTAAGTGGGGGAAACTAGGCCCAACACAGAGTGCATGTGCTTCTTCTTCCGGGCTAATAACATTGAGGGAGACGAAAACAGAAAACATGCGAGGCCCCGACATTCAGCCTGATAAAAAGTTTTGACCTATCCAGATGCCCGACTCAAAGAATTTTCAAGACTCTGTAAGAAAACATTATGGTCTGAAGCCTCGTTATACTCCAGAGATACCACTTTACCACAGCAGGGAGAACTGCGGGGGCGTCTGTCACCGGACTTTTAGCCATATTATGAAAATTGGCAGAATGTTGTGAATTCGGAACACCCGCAAACAAAATCTTGTGAGACAAATGGTATGCTGAATAAATCGCTTGACAATCCAAAACAAATTGGCAGAACTCAATGTGGAATTGAAAAAAGCCATTGAAATAGCCCTATCACTGAAAAATTCAGAAAAAGAGGCCCAGGAGCTACAAGAGGAGTCAAACAGCAATGTCCTCTGGTTAGGGCGAGGGGCCTCGTGTAACAGTTACCGTTCCTCAACTGAGGGCGATTGTGTAAATAAAATGTCAGGTAATCCATTATAATATTGGAGTTCAACTCGCATTACCCAACAGTCAAGGAAATACAATGATAATCCCAAGACCTGGAAAGTTGCAGATGCCAGACGATGGACTTCTTCAAGCACTGATAAGGGACACAGCCAAGACAAAGTTATAGGACTAGATAAAACACATGCTGTGAAGGGAAGAAGCCAAGGTCAATACTGTCCTGCACCATGTAGATATACCTACTTCCAGAAACCGGGGCAATGCAACTAAACTGCACCATTATGCCCAAGATCGCTCCAATAATGGTAGAATTTGTGGCAAATAGTCATCCATTGAAAATGGTGGACACGAGCTACGTTCTTCGTTATCGGGGAGCAAACATATCATCACCTCCAAATTGGCATTCAACTTTTAAGCTTTGCAGTTACGAAGGACATGGGAGCCATTATGAATAAAGGATACCACAGTGACCCCAGTGACTTATAGGCAGCAATCAGTCTATAAGTTGTGTGGGGACAAGGACCAAGCCGAATGGGGAGTGATTGGCTCCAGCGGATCAGGCTGAACTGGTTGGAGATTTTCATGCTAGGCATAGGAGGCTGTAGTGAAATCATCAGCAAATACAATGAAGTTTTCCAGGAAGATTTAGGTCAACCATGATGCTACACCTAAATATTTGGAACAAGACCAGTTCTATACTCCCTATTGGAAAAGGTGGAGACTGAATTTGGGTGCCTGCAAAATCTGGGCACAATACAGTCAAGAGTAAGCCACGCCAGTCGACCCTGCCCTTAAAACAGACTAATCGGTCCACCTCTGTAGAGATTATAAGCTAACGGGTCAAACAGGTTTTCAAGCTAGATAGATACCACGTGCCTTGAATCGAAGACTTGTACACCAAGTTAGCAGGTGGCCAGACTCACTAAATTAGATATGAGCCATGCCTATTTTCAACTTGAATTAGACAAGCCTTCCCAGAAAAATGTTACAATCAACCCACACAAAGGCCTCATCAGTGTGTGCCATATTTCAGCAGATCATGGAGAACATAGTCCAAGGGTTATCCAAAGTGGTGGTGTACTTGGATGATATCCTGGTCATGGGGACTTCAGAAGGAGAGCCCCTGACAAACCTAGAAGAGGTCATGCGGAGATTCTTGAGATCTGGGATGCATCTGAAGAGGGAAAAGTGTTGTTCAAGCAAATAAAGTGATCTACTTGGGCTATCGGGGGGATACAAAATGTTTACATTCAGCAGAGGACAAGGTAGAGGCCATCGAGGAAGCACCAACTCCAAGAAACACCACGGAGTTAAAATCCTTCCTGGCATTAGTAAATTATTACAAGGAATTTATCCCAAAATTGCTCTCCTTACTGACCCCCTTGGAAATCCTTTATGGAAGTACCAAAGATGGCCTTGGGAGACACCACAGGTAGAAGCTTTCAATAAAGTTAAACATCAATTGCTGACCCATTTTGACTCCTTGCCACTTAGTCTCCCTGCCATTTAGCTTAAAGCTCTCTGATCAGACCTATTGCTGTGATTCACCAATACACTGGTCCCATCAAGGTTCAGGTGTTTGCCTTCCCGACATATAGTTCCCACTTTCCCCAGCACTGTGTCAGTGCCCCATGAATTGAAGCCCATTTTACCCACTCCAAGCATGACTGGTAAACCTAGAAAGTGTCTGCATTCAAGCAGGTGGACAGCACTTAAAACGGTAGCCTGAAGAGGTAATACACAAAATCTCTTGCCATTCAGGAAATGCCTCTCGACTGTGAAAAGAATAACATGCTGGAGGTGTCAGTTACAGGAGGAAATCAAAATTTCGAGTAAAGCCTTTTAACTGGACTCACATTTTCTGAGTAGTTAACCTCATCTGGAGAGATTCGCACAATTGTGCGTAAGAGACATCATTGAGTAACTACCTTCAAAGGTTTGGGATGGGTGTGTTATCTGACTAACGCTATTATTGAATCAGTTTAAATGTTGCTTTGCTGACTAAGCAGAGAATGTTTTATTGGAAGAAAAGTGGGCTTACATTTACACTAAAAAAAATAAATTAGAAGGTTGACCATGAGGTGCATCATATGAGCCCAACATCAACACATGCACTTTTCATTAGTTTTCATTGCTTTCTCCTTTACCCAGGCCACTGATGCAAAAAGGAGCAATACGAGAGCAGTTAAAATAGCTAGAAATGGATAAAAATAGTTGAGAATTAGACCCTTTTGCGAACATTTGCACTACATTGTTGACTGTGAAAAATATTCACTCCTTTGACAGCAGCTTTCAAAACTGACCTCTGCCACCTAGAACAGGGATGTCCAAGCTTTTTGCATGAGAGAGCACGTCAATTTTTTTCTCACTGGGGGCGGTGAACAAATTTCAGAAAGATTTGGTTTGGTACAACATTAAAAGGTTGAGGTATGAAGAAAGAAAACAACAACTTGCTGAGCAAAAATAAAATGTCAAAGCAATAAATTGAGAATTAAAAAAAATGAGTAGCGAGAAAAGATGACCATTAGAGTGTGTGTTTCCTGCTCACTGCCAGTGTTAGGGTGCTCGCCCACATCAATGATTTGAGTGGGGGAGGTCACATGATGTGAAGCCAGGAAGCAATTCCGTTTTTGCAAACCCCGGCTCTGCTCATCATTTAATCTGTTGTTTCATCCTGGTGCATATTTCATACTTGTGTTTTCTCGGGCTACATGGCTTGCACCACGTCCCTGGAGCTTCCTGATTGGTCTTTTTGCGAGAAAGAGCAGAGATAAAATGCTAAAACCTCGTTTGTTCGTGGCAATCCGAGTGGGCAGGGGTGGGGTCCAGCTTGTAGTGGTGCAGTTGCTGCTGACCGGGATCTCGCCTTGGCAGTACTGTGTGCATCGGATGATGGCCGACCTCGAAGATGGTGCTTTGACTGAGAGTTCTGGCTTTGTGGTGCAGGTCGTTAGAGCTCACTTCGAGGAACTGCAGGGTACTTTTAGAAGAGCATGAGAGGGTTCTTGCACTCAAAGAAGCACAGTTCCTAGTTAGGGGCTGTCTTTGAGTTGTCAAAATCCTGCTGCATAGTGTGTTTATCCTAATGGGTTCGGCAGATGGGGGCCTGAGCCTGGCCCCTGGTGAGAGATGGGAGATGAATTCCTGATTGAGTTTGAGAATTGCCTGCCGTGCTTTGGTAGTCTTGATGTGAAGGCTGGGTGTTTCAGATTAGATGCAGTACAACGTATCCTGTCTGCGAGGCCAGGGATTGGTAGGGCTCACCGATCACTGGTCCTATTACGTCTTGTTCTCGTCGTGAGGGGTTGGAGTTGGCCCGGTGGGTTGAGTTCCCCCCCCCCCCCCCCCCACCCACCCGGTTGGGGCCGACGCTGTGAACCTCCTATGCTTCGGAAAGACTGCATGGTCAAAGTGATGGTGTCTCGTGCTTCGATCGACTGAATCATTGAGTGATCCTGACCATTGATCATGCCTTATCCTTTGCCTTCCTGTACAGCATGCAAGACGCCTTTGGGCCTTTCTTCATGTTTCTCTCCTGGGCTATTGTAATGGTTGGGTTGTTTAGGAGGGAGGTTGCTCTGGATATCCTTCCTGCGATCATGGTCGCTTTGAACTAGGCTCGGTGTACCCTCCTTGGGGATTCTTTTCTCATTTTCTTCTCTTCACCACGGTGAGCATTGTGTTGGTTCTTATCCTGATCAGGCCTGGTCGTCTGGGGGGGAAGTTTCTGTTGGGGAGGAAGCAATCGGCCCTCCCTCCCAGGGCATCTAATTATTGGGTGCCTTGACTGTTCATCTTCTTCTCAGGCAGGAGCCCCCCAATCACCCCCTTGGCCAGAACTGGAATAATCATTCTCTTTTTGTGCATTTCCCTGGATGGGTATCTTAAATAAGATTCTGGATTTATGTCTGACAGCAAAGCAGATTTGTAAATTCAGTCTATGGAAAGGAGCTTGCATTTTATATAGTGCCGTGCATTTACTTTGGTCTTCATGTTCAGTGAATTACTGAGAAGTAAAGGTGTTATATGTGGCATACACCACTCCAAATTGACACACAGTAAGGCCCGACAAACAACAAATGAATTAAATGACCTGTGAATATGTTTTGGTTGTATTCGTTGTTCAAATTAGATTGACACTCAGTTCATCTTTGAATAGTGCCACGGGATCCTTGGTTTTCACTGAAGTGGGCAGGTGGGGCCTTGGTTTTCTTGCCTTATCTGGAAGATGATGTTGCAGCACCGTCTCAGTACTGCACTGAAACGTCAGTCAGATTATGTACTTAAGTTCTCAACCGAACATGGAAGCCACAACTTTCTGACTCTGGTGAACATGCTACTACTGAGCCAAACTAACGGGAGATAACTGCATGGCTTTGTACCAGAAACCTTTAACAACTCTACTTACTTCTATGCTAAGAAGATGCTCTGTTTCATCAAGCTATTTCTGTAAGATCGGTTGATACCAGGCAATTTTGGTGATTCATTTGGTGAATTAAAATGACTGAGGTCTTCAAAATGCTATTGATATTTGCTTAGTTGAGAGGAGTTAACTGGATGATAAAAATTTGAATTGATATATTATCTTGTACCCTATTTCAGTATAGGAAGAGTGACTGGAAGACTTCCAAAAGAGCTTGCAGATGACGTTGTTGGATCTGTACTTGAATGTTTCAGGTAATGATTTAGTGTTTAGGTTACATTTTCCAATTTTCTTTTGGCCCCATATCAGGTGATGTATTGTGTTGCAATGCAGTAAATAGAGTAACAACTTATGCTTCATCACTTTGTCACTACATTCTATTAAAAAAACTGAAAAGAGTTTCAAACTTGTACAGGAATGGTGTTGGGCAAGGCAGAAATTTGCTCAGGCTAGCAGTCCTAACGAATTAATGGTTAACTCTTCATTTGAATGTCTGAATGCTGGAAATGAAAGTTTCCTGAGGATAAGAATAGTAGAGGTAGAAACAATGTGTGAATCCTTAATGTTGGTAATCTATGCAGCCATGTAGAATTAATATCCAGTTATTTTTTAATTGTACGGAGGGAGTTGCAGTGATATGGTATTGATCGATATTGAAACTATTAGACAAATTTTTAACTCTGCATTTGGACGATTATCTGTTTCAGAATTAGGCATGAAGATTTGTCCCTTTACCTTTCTTGACTGAGGGCAAACAGCTGACTTCATATTGACTTAGTTCACCAGTGCGATCCTGTCGCTAACTTGTGTAAGATGGTGAAATGTGATATAAAGCTGACCTCAAAACTAATTTCTGCCACATCTCCTACCTACATGAATAATTTATTTGGATCACCTCAGTGCTGTGCTTGGTAACATGCCAGTGCTTGGTAACACATTGGGGAGTAGTTCATGTGTGATTGATAGTTTAATGCATTTCCCACTGGTGTTATCGTTTTGGGGTATGGTTTGGAGTAGATTTGTATTTATTTAGTCAAATGTATATTTTCCCCACACATCGATGTTCCTGAAGTCACATGGTTTGCTATAATTTACTGTGGATTTATTAGCGTGACAAGCGATAATTGGTTTCCCCAAATCCAGTCACCTTAGTCCCTTGCCACCTTTCATCACACCCAAAATTAAACAAAAGATGAAATAGCTGGAGGCATCAATAACATTTCTACAAGAAACTCGCCTAACTGGAAGTGAATACCTAAAGCTAACAGAAAAATGGGTTGGGCAGATTTTTAGTGCTTTTATATTCTGATTAACAAGGGGTGGCAATAACTGGGAGTAATAATACTGACGCCCAGACTTAGTAGACTGACATGGATGAGAGCGAAGGTGTAGTTTTGATTGGTGATTTGACGTCAGTTAAGAAAGAGTCCCAATCAAGTGAAACTAACATTTTTCTTATGAGTATTTTCCTCACTGATATGTTTTATTTCCTTTTCACCAGCCATTGAGTTCTGTTTATAACCTTGCATGTTTATGGCAAATGTATGCCTGAAATTAATATTCAACTTAGAATTTATCTATGTATATATTGTTGGATTTTCATATCTTAACTTTTGTTTATTACATCAATAGAGCTATTGATAATACTTAGCACTTGAAATCTCATACATTTCTGGACGCAGCAGCTCCCAATGGATGGGCAAACCATTCCAATCCATCCCATAATTCATTAAAGCTCAGTGGTTAGATACCAGTCAGTGATGGTATATTGCCTGTTTTCACTTTTTGTTATTTACCACATAATTCTTGACTTATTTTATGCCACGAACAATGATTTGCCATCTCCATTTGATCTACCTTCCAGTGAAATTTGAATGCTTGATCAATAAAAGCAACAAAATTATTTTTGTAGCTATCTTTCAAGAAGATTTTATTTTCCTATCCATGAGTTTATGTCATGAAGCTTGCCAACTTTGTTATCAGGCTATAAATGCATGTTATTTACTGCAAATAAATCACATTTCTGGCTGCCTTGTCGTTGTGGGATTATTATTAAGCGTCAGCATTGAAATTACCCTCTTGTGCACAATTCTGGTCGCCACAGTACCAGAAGGATGTGGAGGCTTTGGAGAGGGGGCAGAAGAGGTTTACCAGGATGTTGCCTGGTCTGGAGGGTGTTAGCTATGCGGAGAGGCTGAATAGACTCTGATTGTTTTCATTAGAACAACGGAGGTTGAGGGGCGACCTGATAGAGGTCTACAAGAATATGAGGGGCATGGATAGAGTAGATGGGCAGGCGCTCTTTCCCAGGGTGGACGGGTCAGTCACCAGGGGGCATAGGCTTAAGGTCCGTTTAGAGGAGATGTGCGAGGCAGGCCTTTTTACACAGAAGGTGGCGAGTGCCTGGAATGCATTGCCAGGGGAGGTTGTGGAAGTAGATACGTTAACAGTGTTCAAAAGGCATTTTGACAAATACATGGATAGGATGGGTATGGAAGAATACGGCATTAGGAAGGGCTGAGGTTTTTGGCCAAGGGAGGTAACATGACCGGTACAGGCTTGGACAGCCGAAGAGCCTGTTCCTGTGCTGTATTGTTCTTTGTTTTTTGATAACATGACTACAGAGAATTGTAATTAAACTAAAACTCATTTTTTTCAGAAAGAAAGCATTTTTTTTAGCAATAAAGCTCAGCGAACAGTAAGGACTTTTTGACTGGTGAAGCATTGCAATTATGCCAAAATTCCAAGTGTGTATCACTTGAGTAAAGAAACTTTCCTTGATATCTTTTTAAATGCATTTCACATAAATTTCCATTTGTATTTTCTGGCCTTCAAATCTACCACGCTATTAAATTAATAATATGAAATTACTTCCCATAACTCTCCCAAGTACACCATTTAATAGTAAGGTATATCCCATAATTGATATGATGTATTGCTTGACCTCAATGTCTATTTTCTCTTAACTAATCCATTTAACTCCGCTTAGTTTTGTTATTTTCTGTATTTTTAATGCAAGTATGTTTTTCCCAGTTAGTCCCTGAAAAGTCAGGCAATCTGACATTGTTACCTTTTATTACCTATCTGTATTGTTGCAGTTTTCAGGAAACAGACACAGCCTGGCATGGTGGATGTCTTGCCCTCGCTGAACTGGGCAGAAGAGGATTGTTACTTCCTTCTCGGCTCCCTGATGGTATGTAATAACCAGATATGCCTTTTCTTTTAAAAAGTACTCACTTTGCCCTCCTTTACTAAAGATTGCAGGACATGTTAAACCACCAGCATAAGTTTCACACTGTCTCAATAGTAAATGTGCAGTGCTTAGCTGTATGTAAAAATATCTTCATTTAATTTTTCCTTTTGCCTGTGCTTATTAAAAAGCTATTGCTCATTAACCGAACTGTTTTTAAAATTCATTTAAATTGACTCTTGTACATAATCAATTATATTTTTACCCCTGCTTGGCCATGCTCCAGTTCTTGCCTTTGATTATCGTCCTGCACTTCACCTCTTCTTTATATGGTGACTCATCCAGAGGTATGGTTTTGCAGGTCTTGACATCTCTTAGTATCTCAACTAAGTAGCTATCCCAGAGAGTGAGTCTGAACTTGGATGTTAGTAAGCAACATTGCAGTTGGAGGCCAGTCTTGCCTTTCTGAAGAAATTCAGCTGATGATTAGGAACAGGATTAGACCATTTAACTTCTTGAGCCGTTCTGCCATTCGTTGAGACCTAACTACCTAACTTTTTCCCTGTATCCCCTAATACCTTTGGCGCGCAACAAATTATCAATCTCCGTCTTGGGGTGGAGAAGTGGGTAGTGGAGGGTGAGTGGTCACAAGTGAGCAGCATCTGAGAGTGTTCTCTTTCTAACCCGTGCATGATGAAACCAGCTCTGCTGCGTCCACTGCTACCCGAGTTAAGATTGGGTAAATCAGGTCTCAAATCTACACTGAAACATTTCTGGTGTATTCTTCACCACCAGACCAGGTGATACATTTACTACTTGTTTTTTTGATACAATTACCGTAAAATAATTCTTTCACATGTGCTTTGTTTTAAATTAGGAAGTGGAATTTCTTCTTTCACAAAAAAATAGGATGCCTGTTTGCCGATGTAATTCAAGGCCTACTGACAAAAAATCTAATTGACAGAAATCATAAACTTTAATGCTGCATAGTGCAATTTTAGTTGTGGGTTGTTCAATTTGGAGGACAACAGAAGTTCTTCAAATTTTGTTAAAAGGAATTTGGGCCATTGCAAAAAATGATATTTAGTTGATATGAGATTTAAAAACATTTTAAGAAAAATCCAGAGAACCCAATTCTTTTTCCGATTAAGAGGCAAGGGCAATTTAGCGTGGCCAATCCACCTACCCTGCACATCTTTGGATTGTGGGAGTGAGACCCTCGCAGACACGGGGAGAATGTGCAAACTCCACACTGTCAGTGACCACCTGTGATGTACCATCAATGATGACAGACGAGAGTCGGAAGAGTAAACTGTGGCTTTAATCAGCTAAAAGATACCTGCTGGCAGCCGGTCCCAGAATGAGGGCAGGGCTGGAGGTTAGCTACCTTTATACTTGAGCCTGAGGGGCGGAGCCAGCAGGGACAAACCCAGACATGTAACGAACAGTAAGTACAATAAGTAAGAACAGTATGTACAATATAATACAGTGGTTAACCACACCCAGGACCGGGATCAAACCTGTGTCCTTGGTGCCGTAAGGCTGCAGTGCTAACCACCGCTGCTGTGCCGCTATCAGATCATAGCTACAAACAAATTTAGGTGACCATTTTATTTAAAATTCCTTAAAAGCAAATAACTGAATTGTGTGCATGCAGAAAGAGTTACTGTGGGTAGTGTGCATGCAGAGAGAGTGGGCATGTAAATTTACTGACAACCTTCATCCATGAACCTACTACTCAAAGCTATAGATTTACTTGCTCCTGGCTTCTCATCTAAAAAATACTCATCTATTTGTTTTTGGTCCTAAATGAATAAACTCACATTTAGCTGCATTGATATAGTCACACTTAGCCATTGGACCTCTTATAGTTTTGAAATAGAGATGATTACTACTGAATTTGCAATGTATCTTTTCAGGTGCTTTTATATTGCTTCTTAAGTCCTGAACAAAATATATTTCCTGCCTGTAGATACAAAACCAATGATTCTGTCGGGTTTTATCTGATTGTGCTGCCATCTATGAATGACCTGGGTATCTGAAAGATTGTCGCCATAAAATAAAAAATTGTGATTTCTCGGCAACTTCAAAGACTTTTGTGTGACTGCCATAGCTCTGAAATCCACACCTAACTGTGCAGATTTCTGAGTACCAGGAGCTGATAATATTTGATCTCCAACCCCAGTGCAAAACCCCAAATTAAAAAATGGAGACTTCATTTTCAATGCAGTAAAAAGGAAACTTTAAAATAATGTTTGACATCAAAATTTGACTTTCAATCAAGTTAGTTTCCTTTTTATTACACATTTGTTTTGAATGATTTGCCTGTTCACTTTAGATATTATTGTCATTATGTGAATTTTGTTTGCAGTACCCTTGTACCTGATATGTTTTGATATAGAAAAACTATTTACCTTTGGTGTGATTTAATATAAATTTACTATGCGGAATGATATTCTTATTTTACTACTAAAATATTACTAGTGTTCAACAAAGAATGAAATAGGCAGGTTTTTTTTCATGATAAATTATCCTTAATCCAGTAGCAAAAAAAATATATATTTTATAATAAATGGTTAAACATTACACTAAGTGTTTCCATCACCAGAGGATTCACCATAATATAAATTAATGTCCACAACAATATTTTTTTTAGCAGTGTAACAACCCTCATGAATTACTTTCCCCAGTACTTCAAGTGAACCTAATAAAGCAAAATTAAAGTACATTGTTTTAATTACCATCACAGCATTCTAAGCAATTTAGAAGCTGCAAAATAATTGTATACATATGCATTTTTGGACCTGTTCTTTAGCCAGTGTCAAGGAAATACAATTAAACAAAACTTGATGGACCGTTGGTTAGAACTGAGTCAATTTGGATTTCAACTAGTTATGGGTTCATTTTAATTGTTGATGATGTGGAGATGCACCAGGTGAGCACAGTAAGAAGTCTTACAACACCAGGTTAAAGTCCAACAGGTTTGTTTCGGATCACTAGCTTTCGGAGCACTGCTCCTTCACCTGAGGAAGGAACAGTGCTCCGAAAGCTAGTGATTCGAAACAAATCTGTTGGACTTTAACCTGGTATTGTAAGACTTCTTATTGATTTCAATTATTAGTTTTTTTTTTAATGTTTTATTGAAATTTTTTTCCCAAACAACAATTTTTCCCCTCTTACAAAGCAAACAATACAGAAATTTTTAACAATACACAAGTAACAAAACCCCTTTATCTTTGACCTAAACTAAACTAACCCCCCCCCCCCCCCTTCCCCCTGGGTTGCTGCTGCTGGTCATCTGTCTTCCCTCTAACGTTCCCCTAGGTAGTCGAGAAATGGCTGCCACCGCCTGGTTAACCCTTGAGCCGATCCTCTCAGGGCAAACTTTATCTGCTCCAGTTTAATGAACCCCGCCATATCATTTACCCAGGCCTCCAGTCCGGGGGGTTTCGCCTCCTTCCACATGAGTAGGATCCTGCGCCGGGCTACGAGGGACGCAAAGGCCACAACGTCGGCCTCTTTCGCCTCCTGCACTGCCGGCTCTTCCGCAACTCCAAATAGAGCTAACCCCCAGCCTGGTTTGACCCGGGCCTTCACCACCTGCAAAATCACTCCCGTCACTCCCTTCCAATACCCTTCCAGTGCCGGGCACGCCCAAAACATATGTGCGTGGTTTGCCGGGCTCCCGCCACACCTTCCACATTTGTCCTCCACTCCAAAGAACCTGCTCAATCTTGCTCCCGTTATGTGTGCTCTATGTAGCACCTTAAATTGAATCAGGCTAAGCCTGGCGCATGAGGAAGAGGAATTTACCCTGCTTAGGGCATCAGCCCACATACCCTCCTCTATCTCCTCCCCTAGTTCTTCTTCCCACTTTCCTTTTAGTTCGCCCACCGACTCCTCCCCCTCTTCCCTCATCTCTCGATAAATCTCTGACACCTTGCCCTCTCCGACCCACACCCCTGAAAGCACCCTGTCCTGTATCCCCTGTGTCGGGAGCAACGGAAATTCCCTCACCTGTTGTCTAGTAAATGCCCTCACCTGCATATATCTCAAGAAATTTCCCCGGGGCAACTTATACTTTTCCTCCAAATCTCCCAAGCTCGCAAAAGTCCCATCTATAAATAAATCTCCCACCCTCTTAATTCCCAACTGGTACCAGCTCTGAAATCCTCCATCCATTCTTCCTGGGGCGAACCTATGGTTGTTCCTGATAGGGGACCCCACCAGGGCTCCCCGCACCCCTCTCTGTCGCCTCCACGGTCCCCAAATATTCAGTGTTGCCGCCACCACCGGGTTCGTGGTAAACCTTTTAGGTGAGAACGGTAGCGGCGCCGTTACCAGCGCCTCTAAGATTTCAATTATTAGTTAAGTAGTGCGAATGTTAGACTTGAGGTGGTTTAAGTTGCATAAAAAAATTTGCAGTTTAATTATTTTCTTATTATTGATGCTCCTATTTCATTGATAGTCCACATATTTTTATGTACTTGAGTTAGAGGGTTTCACGTAATGTTTTTTTTTTGTCATTCATAAGTTCAGCATTTATTTCCCATCCCTAATTGCCCTTGAGAAGATGGCAGTGAGCTACCGCTTTGCATACACCTGAGTGGCTTACTCGGCCATTTCAGAGGGCAGTTAGGAATCAACCACATTATTTTGAAACTGGAGTCACGTATAGGCCAGACTGGGTAAGATTATTAGTGAACTAGATGGGCTGTTATGACAATCCAGTGGTTTCATGGTCACCATTACTGACATTAGTGTTTATTCCAGATTTTTAATTAATTAATTGAATTTAAATTCTCCAGCTGCTAGGTTGGGATTTTAGCATGTGCCTAGATCACTAATTGAGGCCTCTGGTTTGCTAGTCCAGTAACATAACGATTATGCTATTGTACCCCTATGTCCTGTAGTAAAACAAGCTATCCCAGGAGATTATTGTGTATATGGAAGAAAACATTGCTTTGATAAAAATCGCTGCATAATTTTTTAAATATAATCCTGTTGATTTAAGATATTTGAAATACTTGCTCCTTGGCATCTTGTGTTGATTGGACTGTCAGAAATGTCAAATATTGGCTTGCATGCTTATCTTGACCAACCTGATTTCACTGCTTTTTCCTGGCTCAAATAAGTAATCTAAATGTTCTTTCAAGTGCTTTCAGAACATTGACCAAAACTGTTCCTCAAAGGTCATTGAACATTTTACAAACATACTTTATTGCTTATTTCACCTGAGGTAGTTGTGTGAAGCAAACTTGAGCGAATCATTGTCAGAGATGGAATTAGATTGCTAGCTGCACTTTTATTTTTGTAGCTTGTAGCATTCAAACTCCCATAATTTAGGTCTATATTCATTATATTTTAAGGGGGGAAAATGAGCTCCGAATAAAAATACTAGTTGCTCCCTTTAGGATGAACTTGCACCATTTTATTTGAGTCTCAGTCCCAAAGAATCTGAGTCTTCTGTACAGCAGTATAATCAAAACTGAAATTGGCTGCTGAGTTTAGGAAGCTGGTGGTGTTGAACTGTAATCTGTTGCTTTTAACCAACACCCAAAATAGTGCATATAATATAATCGGCAGAAATTCAATGAAGCGTTTATGCACGCCCTTGTCCTTGGGCGTGTTATGCATCTTGGTGACTAATCCAGGCTTTGGAACCTTGATGCAAACAATGGTCGTCAACCTTGCATGGCTTAATAATTTGCTTAGTCTAATTGGTTTCAATCTTATGAAACTCTAGTTCTCTTCCTCAAATTGAATATTCTACCACAATCATTATTCTTGACAAATGTTGCCTCTAGTTGTGTTTTAACTGATTCTTCGTTTGACCTTTTTTGACTTCTTGGCATCTGTTCTTTTTCTACTTTTCCAATTGCAGGAGAATCACAAATGTGTTTGTCTTCATAGCTGGGGTCCTCCAAACTGACAAATTGTCCAGTTGGCAAAAAAGACCATTCCTCATTACACTTTCCACTGCTGCATTCAGCTAACTGGCAAAGAGCCACTGCAGCTGACTGCTTCTTCTCATCATTACTGCTTTGTGTACTTTTGACAGCGTTTAATGTTTGCAGGTTGCTGACAACATCTTTTTCTGACTGGCCTTTCCATTGATCTGTTTTTTTGCAATCTTTGCCAGTGCTGAGATCTTCCACTAAATTACTTTTTAAGTCAGAATGAAGTGACTTGCTGCCATTTAAGCACTTTGCCTCTGCCCTTGATTCTATGGAAGTGCTATCAAGTTGTGGTGGAATTGAATCTTCAGGTGTCGGCCAGCAATGATCATGTTTAACTTTGACTGAAAGATTTAACGGTACATCCTGTACTTTTATAGTAGTTTGATACTTTTTATCTAGTGGGCAGTAATTGCCATCTGAAGAATTTTCATTTGAGTCTTGTGGAAGATTATTAGTTGTAGTCCCATACAGCTTGTCCTGCTCTGTTTTTGCTTTTTCTTTCTTGGAAAGGTTTAATGGGATCATGTTGGTGGAGCCTGTACTTGTGGATACCAGGGAATTGCCATGGTAGTAATCCAAAATGGTGACATTAGAATAAGTTGAACTGGATGGTGAATGCTCATTGGCGACCAGGATTCTGTAAGCAGAGTAGCAAAATTTGATTTTCAGACTGAATTTTATAGTTGTTACATATTTTAAACATAAAGGCATAAAAACAACTTGTATTTATAGAGAGCCTTTCACATTCTCGGAACTTTCCAAGGTGCTCCACAACTAGTGCATTAAGTGAACAGTAAAATCCCACAAAAAAATGATAGAAATAACAAGATAATCTTTTTTTCGGGGTGTTGCTTAAGGGAAAATGTTGTTTAGGACATTGGGAAAAGTTCTCCACTCTTTGAATAGACTAAAGAATAGTTTACATCTACTGGAATAGGCAGACAGGTTCATGGTGTAATGCCTTATTTGCAAAATGGCACACTGAGGAAGCACTGCATGGAAGTATCTGTCCACCTAGATTATTCACCCAAGTCTTTTGAGTGGGGTTTGAACCCAAAACATCTGACTCGAGACCGTTAGCACTGAGCTAAGGCTGACTCATTGGTTAAAGAAAATGGTGGGAATGCACAAAGCACAACATTGATAGTACCTCCAAAGCGGTTAACAAAAATTAGTTACTTATATTTTTCAGATTCATAACACTTTAAATAGTCTCATTCAGAGTTGACATATTTAAATCTGTCATGGTGGCAGGATAATTAACCAAGTGTTTTTAAAAAAATATTTTTTTTAATAAATAGAGGTGGAGAGTAGAAAAGCAATGAAGTTATGATTAAACCTTACAATTACTGGTTACGCCTCACTAGAATACCGTGTCCATTTCTGGGCAGGGTACTTTGTGAAAGATTTAAAGACCTTTGCGAATGCACAGAGTTATGTGCAGAGACTTGATGCTGGATTGTTGTTCTTAGAACAGAGAAGCTCGAGGAGCGATTTTAATTGAGGCATCCAAAGAATAGTTTGGTAGGAGATTGGGCAAAACTATTTCCTTTGACCGGATGGTTGGTAACAAGTATACACCAATTAAAAAGAATTGACAAAAGAACCATGGGGGACATAATTTTTATTTGCAGTTCTTATAATCTAGAATGCACTGTCTGGTGGAAACCGATTCAATGGTGGATAATAATGCAAAACAACGCTATATTGTGTGGATTATAGTTCTGAAATTAAAATCCTCTGGAATTACTTAGTGAGCTGAGCTTGATTCCATGAACGCTTGCTAGTGTACATAATATGGTGCCAATGCAGCTGTTAGAAAATGCATATAAGCAATCTTAAGAATGCAAAATGTCGAAAACAAGTTGAAAACTCTTAATGTTTGCTGTACCTGCTGTCTGGTCCTTGGCTTTCTGGCTGATCGTGTTGATTGTAGAATTTGTTTTTGTGTGGATTTGGGATATTTTCGACTGGTCTGAAGTGCGTAGGGCGTTCGTCCAATCTGTTATTTCTAAAGTTTGCGTTTGAAAGAGACTTGTTGGGAATTTCACCGAAATGTTCTGAAACCATACTTGTTTGAGCAAAGGTTGGGCTAGGTCGACCTGGAGAGCCCATTGCTGCACTTCCTGCTTTAGGGCTCATTTTTATATTTGTTCTCCCTGTGTATGAATCACTGTTCATGTTCAATGTTGCAGTATTGTTATTTTTTGAATATGCTGTAGGAATGGAATTCTCCCATTCTCTGGGAAGCATTCTGTGAGAATCTTGGTGATATAATTCTGGTGGTGGTGAAGCTTCAATAAGTGAAGGACTGCCAACTGGCAGATGTGTATTTTGATCCCTGGTGGTATTACTTGCTTGGTGAGGCTTCAGGCCAAACCGGTGAATAGGATATTCAGTTGCATTGAGGTGATGGACTCCATAAGGAATGGGAAGGTTTGAATGCAAATGATGAAGAATCTTGTACTGCTCTAATGTTGATAGAACTAAATGTCTTGGCAAAGTCATGCCTGGAGTTTGTAGATGAGGCAGCGGAAAATGTTGTTGGTCAGGAGAAACATACAGTGGAATTGTTGGGCTGTCATATTCAAGTGGCTTACCAGTGAGGAGATAGGGTGAAAAGACCACCCTTGAGCCTCGTTCAGCGTAATAGTGTGCATAATCTGGAATCAATGGTGATGTGTTGGGAGGAATTGAACCAAAGCTTTCATTTGTTTTGGAAAGCTCTGGTGAAGGTGAAGAAGGACGTGCTCGCCATTGGTCACCAGGGCTGTAAAATGCTGACTTCATTCGGATGGGAGATGCCCGGATGTTTGAATTTTCTGAAACAGAATTTGTGTTTCCATTGTCTTTTTCGCTGGACCTCAGTCCTCCAACAGGCAAGAAAGCCGAGGACCTTTCATCCTTTCCGATAGCTCTTGGTTTTTCAGATTCACTTGTTGCAGGAATCATGTGGCATGGTTCCTTCTGTTGTTTGATCTTTGTAACCGGCGCAAAAGTTTGATTATTCGTTCCTACATTTTCTTTGATTTCATGATTACTGATGATCTGATGACTTGTAGTTTTATCTGTAACAGGATTTGTGCATTCCAAAATGTTATTGGGTTTGCTGATTGATGTCCTCTGATCATTGCACCCATTTGACACATCATCGATCTGGTTGAGTACGTTAGTCTCATTCGGACTTGACTTTGGATATTTTCCTGTTTGATCCTGGTCTGTAACCAGTGAGATTGAATTTTCACACAAGCTGTACTTCATGTGGTTAAACAGGTGCGATTTCTCATTGCATGTGAATGGGCACTGGAAACACTTGTATTTGAATGGTTTTCCTGGAGGCCGAGGAATGTAGTGAGGTTTTTTTGGTTTGCGTTCTTTAGTGAGGCTCATTTTTTGTTCTTGAGGAAGATTGTTAATTAGTGGTTCTCCCGGGCCTTTATTTTTGTAGATTGGTTAAGTATATTTAAATTGATAATTAGAAACCTCCACTTTCGTTGTACAGACAACCAAAATATATGACTGAATTAGTACCGAAATAAGTTGTATGAGACTGTGGAAGAAAGAATGAAAACTGGTTAACTTTGTCTAAAGATGAGCGTAAAAGCCAGCACATTCCATAAGGCACGCCTGGTTTCAGAGACTTGTTTGCAAATTTGGTAGTGTGGCAAAAGGCCACCTTTTGTATGACGTCAATACATCCATACAGATAAACCAGTATGATCCACTGTATAAAATATTGTATGTATTTTTAATAACCCAAGGGGAAGTTATAAAATTTAAACCATCAATGTAAATCTGGCTATTTCAGCTACGTTGAAATCTGGTAAATCCCATGCTTATAATTACTCTTATAATAAAATGTCAAGCCCATATAAAAATTGCCCCTGTGTCTTCACAGGACGTGCAAAAAGATATTAAGAAATGACTTTACCACCAGATTTTCCAGTTTGTTCCCATTCTTTAGAAAAAGCAGTTCCTAGAGCTGCTAAATATTTCAGAACTATAGGTTCAAATAGCCACATTTCTTTTGTTAGCATGAGCTGATTAGTTACGTATTATGAGTTATGTGAAGGTTGATTATTGATGTAATAACAAACAACAGTTGAAAACATTTGATGCAGTTCTCCAGTCTCTTCAGTTCATTTCATTTAAATCAGGTGAGAGAGTTAGAATCTTAACTGGTGCCGACACTGACACAAGTAAAATTTGGATCAGTCAGTTGGACTCTTATCTTGGTCTTGGGTTTAAGCCAAAATCCGGGACTTGAATCCATAATTTACATTGCCATTTCAAGCACTTTGGGATATCCTGAGGACATGAGAAGTGCTAAATAAATACTAGTTATTTACAGCAAATGTCTACTCAGACAATTATTGCAAAACCACACTTGCTGTTTTATCATTCTGGCTGCAGATGATTCCTGATAATAGCAGAAGGACAGTACAGGCCATTTGGTGCTAAAATCAGATTGCTATCTTTCACAAAGGTTGGATTCAGACCATTCATGTCTGGGATATAATGGCAAACAGCAAACTATTCTATCAATGACCACTTAGCTTGGCCCTGGCAATTTTGTCTTTGGAGAAACAAAAGCAATTCAAGATGGTTTTCCTTTCCACCAGAGAAATATATGCCATCTCATTTATATAAGTGCTGCTACAGAAGATGGGTCTATATCCAGCGCTGTCATGTAAATGGGGCATTGGACAGTAAATTAATTTGCTCTTTTTATTAAAAAGGTAATCTTGGTGAAAGGTTCAACTCAATTTTTTAAACTAAGCTGTCACTGACCTATGTTAATGTATCTTTCCATTCCAATTGTTCTTTTTATTTCCATACATTTTTTCAGTTCAAGTGACAGTGTTTGGGCTTTGACAGTTTTTTTTTCTTGCCACTCTTAGCTGGGCGCTTTGGGAAGATGAAACATGATATTGAAGGGGTACAAAGTTTAGAAGGTGATTCAATTTTGACGGCAGTTGCCTGTAAATGCAGGTTTGACTAGCAAGGCTGACATAATTTCATATTCAGTTGAATAGATATTTCTTTGCACAAAAATATGTTTTTCACCAAACAATTTTCTTTTCATTGTGTTTGGGTTTTCACACTGTTGTAAACTTTGTGTATTATACAATCCTAGTTGGTGGGGAAATCTTGTTTGAATTTATCAGTGGAATGCAAATAGGCTTACTTGCGGTCTTTATTCTCCGTGTAAAACAAATGACATTTGTTTTTTTCTTTTTATCAATAGCATTATTTTGACTGAGACCGTTAAGAACCATGAACTCAGATTTCACTAACCTGATATGAGAAGTGAAGAGATGCTTGAGAAACTAATGTATTGTTTCAAAGAGCTTGTACGGTTAGCTTGTGTTGCCAACAAGACCTGTTGCAGCTTGTCCATATTACAGTCCTCTGATACTGGTTCATGAGAAACTTTGATAGTTTCGTTCTCATGGTTTGAAAGCTGTGTGATATGTTACCCCAAAGGCTAGATGCTTTTATTTTTATAATAAAGATTTAACTGATGTGTCCCTCATTACTAATTACTCATTACTGAGCTCTCTGTGGCCTGAACCCCAAAACATGTTCGAATTAATTGTTTCCGTTAACCTTTTTAACCCAAATAACTGTAAGGCATATTTTAATTGACAAGTTGTTTATTCTCTACTTAAAAATAAATGGGATCAATTTAGTTTCAGGTCAGATATTTGTTTTCCATACTTTGCTAGGGGAAGTAGAAGGAAATGAATAAACCATTTGACATAGAAATATTGGGGTAAAAGTTAATTTAAGAGCAAGAATTGCAATGTTAAAAATGATCCTAAATGTAACTTTGCACTGATAGGTATTCTACCAAGTGCGAACACATAGGAATAATGTTGGCGATAGATTATCTTGGGCTGTGCAGTTATACAAAGGAATGTAAACTGAACTGTCAAATAGGTTTGGTAACCTCAAGATTGGATAGTTCAAATTCAATTTAGACGCTGCTGGGAAGGAGACATGGAAGGGTCAGTGAGTTCAATCTTATAACCTCAGGGCACTGATTTGCTGCAGTCCACTTGGTAATAGCATATAGATTATCAGGCAGTGGATGTTTTTGAAGGATAACATTTTAGACATTTGTGGCATTGAATAGAATCAGATATAAATTGATTTTATCTTTGGAGTATGTTGGTTCTGGATTAGTATGGTGTTTAAGATTCAAGGTTTTGGTGTCAGCTTGTCAGATACTTTATATGCTAGACAAGCTAGTATGTCTTCTTAATCAATGTTCCATTGGCACGTAGATATCATTTTATAGAAGTGATTCTATAATTGTGTTGGGTCCCCTGCCAAATCCTACCCTATTTGCACGACAAGGAAATTTAAGCAGCAGATGGCAAAGTGCAAAAGGAATATGTTCAGATGCCATATCTGGATATTTGAAAATTCAGAGCATTTTGTGTAGTTAATTCAAGTCATGTTCACAACTTTACCAGTCTGGTTAGAGTCTTTCTTATTGCCATAGGAGGGTCTGCACAGGTGTGTGGAACAATGTGCTACCAGCCAGAATGATCCACCCAAATGATAGATAACACCTGCAACACTTAAAGCTTTAAAACAAGAATGTTCACTCATCTACACTGCAAGGTTGCCTCCGTGGATGCCGATGGCACCCTGAGCCAACGTTTTTGGATAAAGTAGGTATTAAAAGCTCTTTAACAGCTCCATGTCAATTCTTCCCATGGGGACTTTTACTGAAGCTGGTGGCATGGAATAATTGTCCATCTAATAATTAGTAAATTAGAATGAACATTATTCTCTGCATGTTATTTTTGATGTAATTAACATCAGGTCTTTATTAGTGATGAAGAGAAAATAACTTGAAAATGAGAGAAATGCTGCTGTTGCAAGTTAGATTTAATGAATAAAGGATTTACTTTGAGCTAAAATTATGCCATTCCATTTCTTCTTCCTGCATTGACCAAGATTTTAGTTTGAAAATGCTATGGACAACTGTAATTTGCATTTCAGATTCAGGTGTTGGTGAAATCTGCTTGAACTTGATAAAGCAAGATTATCCCAGCTGTTGTATGCTCTATCTCGAATGTTTTCAGTTCTACTCATATTAAGTGGGGACTCTTGTTTCCTAAACAGATTCTGGCTGGCTCCCCTCAATTACTTGGTTGTTGTCATGATGCTACATAACATTCATGTGAGACATTTCCCAAGGATATATTGCACTTGAGCTAAATTGGTCTAATGCACGTTAAGATTGGAACTATAAAATCTACTCTATCAGACATTTCAGAGATTGGTACTTCGCAGCATTTTGTGCAAGAGTAATAAGAAAAAGCGCTAGTTTAAGTGACGCCCAATTACGAAAATTTGAGATGATCACACAATAGTTTTTGCAATGAAAATTGTGTCTTGGAAGACAATTGAGCTGTTGCACTCAAAAGTAGATGCTAGTGCAATAAAGCAGTCTGTTGGCCTTTATTGTAAGGGGAATTGAGTACAGGAATAAAGAAGTCTTGTTAGATTTGCACAGGGCATTGCTGAGACCACACCTGGAGTACTGTCTCCTGTACTGGTCTCCGCATTTAAGAAAATATATGCTTGTATATTGGCAAGTCATGTTGGAGCTTTGTAGATTCTTAGTTAGGCTGCACTTGGAATATAGTGTTCAATTCTGGGTGCCACACTACTTGAAGGATGTGGAGTCTTTGGAGAAGGTACAGAAAAGATTTACCAGGATGTTGCCTGGTATAGAGGGTATTAGCTATGAGGAGAGATTGGAGAAACTTGGCTGGTTCTCACTGGAACGATTGAGATTGAGGGGCAACCTGATAGAAGTTTACAAGATTATGCGGTGCACGGACAGAGTGGATAGTCAGAAACTTTTTTCCCAGGGTGGAAGAGTCGATTACTAGGTGGCATAGGTTTAAGGTGCAAGGGGCAAAGTTCAAAGGAGATGTACGAGGCGAGTTTTTTTTACACAGAGTGGTGGAGCCTGGAACTCGCTGCCAGGGGAGGTACTTGAAGCAGATATGATAGTGACTTTTAAAGGCCGTCTTGACAAACACATGAATAGGAAGGGAATAGAGGGATATGATGCCCGGAAGGCGAGGGGGTTTTAGTTCAGACGGACAGCATGGTCAGTGCAGGCTTGGAGGGCCGAAGGGCCTATTCTTGTGCTGCAATTTTCTTTGTTCTTTGTATTGGAGGTAGTACAGTGACTGCTCACTAAATTAGTCCGAGAGGCTGAGCATATTGGGTCTAGACATTCTCTGGGATTTAGAAGAATGACAGGAAATCTCATCGAAATGTATAAGATTCTGAAGGGGTTTGCAAGGGCAGAGGCTGAGAGATTGGCCAGCTGGCCAGGAAATCTAAAACTCAGGATAAAGGGCTGATCATTTAAGACTGGGATGAGGAGAAATTGCATCAGTCAAAAAGGTTGGGAATCTTTGGACTTCTGTATCTCAGAGAGTCGTGGACGCTCCATCGTTGAATATGTTTAAGGTTGGTACGGGCAAATATTTGGTGTCTCAGGGAATTAAGGGATATGAAGAATGGGCAGAAAATTTGAATTAAAGCCCAGGATCAGCCATGTACGTATTGAAAGGTGGAACAGGCTTGACGGGCCATGTGGCCCGCCCCTGCTCTTGCTCTGTTCTTGTGTTGCTCTTGCTTTTTGTGTTCTTATGTTGATCAGTGATTTGCTCTCAGAAACTTACTCTGTCGGAACTTGATTTTTTTTGTGGAAAACTCAATTTATATTTAAGGCCTACAACCCTTAAAGAAATATATATTAAAAAGAAAGCAAATGCTAGAAATATAAAATGAAAACAGAAACTAATGATTAAAAATACATTTCTGCAAAGAAAAATATGGAGCCATCGTACTGGTAATGGCTGATCTTTTGTGGCTTTCCAGTACTTCCTATTTATTAATTTAAATAGAAGCAGGGGCTGGTTTAGCACAGTGGGCTAAATAGCTGGCTTGTAATGCAGAACAGGGCAGCAGCGCTGGTTCAATTCCTGTACCAGCCTCCCCGAACAGGCGCCGGAATGTGGCGACTAGGGGTTTTTCCAGTAACTTCATTGAAGCCTACTTGTGACAATGAGTTATTATTATTATTATTATTTTGAGAGATGTTGATTGTTGATCCCATGATCAGCCGAAAAAGTAAATTTGAAAGTTCATAATGTTCTGGCATGTCTTGTTCAGAATATTAAAGCATTTGCGGTGCCAACTTAAAATTTGTTTTTTGGAAGTTAGACGATTTCTTGTGGTGAGACACGGCATTGTGAGCGGCAACAGCAGACAACTTGTATTTATATAGCGACTTTAACAAAGTTACCCAAGGTGCTTCACGGGCATGGTATAAAGCAAAATTTGATATTGAGCCACATAAGCAGTTGACCAAAAATGTGGTCAAGGCGGTAGGTTTTAAGGAGCATCTCAAAGGAAGGAAGAGACCGATTTTTTTTCGGAAACAAATTCTCGAGCTTTGGGCCCAAGAAACTGAGGCATGGCCACCCACTGGTGGTGGAGCAGTTTAAAATCAGGAATGCCCAAGGGGCCCGAATTAGAAGAACACCAATATCTCAGAGTGGAACTGGAGGAGAATGCAGGGATAAGGAGGGGTGCGACGCCAGTATGATTTGAAAACCAGGATGAGAATTTAAAAATTACTGCGCTGTTTGACCGGGTGCCAGTGTAGGTCATCAAACACAGGTGTGATGAGTGAATGTGACTTAATGGCAATTAAGAACACGGCAGCAGAGTTTCAGGTGACCTCAAGGTTGCACACCCTAGAATGTGGGAGACCAGCCAGGAGTGTATTGGAATTGTCAAGCTAGCGATTACAAAGGCACGGAGGAGGATTCAACATGAGATTGGGGGGTGGGGGGGCTGGTTGACCAATGTTAGGGAGGTGCAAAGAGGTGGTTTTTTGATGTGGCTTAAAGCTCATCAAAGAGTCAAAAATGACCAACATTATGAACTATCTGTTTCATCCTCTTGACAGTTGCTAGGGAGAGGGATGGCGTTTGTAGCTTGGGAACAGAGTTTATCATGTGAATTGAAGACGATGGCTTTGACTTTCCCAATATTTACTTGGAAGAAATTTCTGCTCATCCGACATAAGATGCCGGACAAGAAATAAGTAAATTTAGCAATAGTAGATGAGTCGAGAGTGGTTGGTGGTGAGTTTGGAGATGAAAGATCAACCTTATCAAGAGACACTGCAAAAGTCTGTGCAAGGTAGATGCAGTGGCCCAATTTGTAAAATCACTTAACCATACAGACCAATAGGTCAAAAGCTCAATTCTTGGTTTATGGTTCCCAGTTGACCTTAGTTGTAAAAGTAGTGGGGTGCCATATTTGGTCTCATTGGCCCTGACTTGTAGAAAGAAATATTCACTCGGTTCTGGTACCTGATTGTTATGCACTCAGCTCTACTAGAAGACTGCATATTTGAACGTTTTGTGAGGACTAGATAAAACTCGAGATTGTTGGCCCTTCAGTCAAATCACTGGCTGCTGCTAAAACTGACACCTGACAAAAAGGCACTTAAATGCCATTGGGCACGTGATGGACATGGCCTGGCAGCTCCACAGAAATTATTAAAATGGCTGAAAATTTATGTTTCCATATCTTAAGGTTGTGTTTACAAGTTGGCATATTTTTAGTGCGATCATATCTTTTGAGTAGTTAAATGTCTACGATCGATTACAAAATAATATCTTTTCTTTCATGCAACATTTACAAAAATGCACAAATGACCAATTTTCTTATGTAAAATTATTTTAAAATGTATAAAATATAAGTGTTAATTAACAACATACAGTTGAGGGTGTAATTGTTTTTCACTACACTCTTCCATCCCTTTTATGGAAAAGAAAACATTTTCTTGCCTTTTAACTCCTCACATGGCATTGCCCCTCTTCCTGACCCCTCATGGTTGCTGTGCCTCTTAAATGCTGCTCTCATGGACTTCTTTTTAGACGTGTATGAAAGCAGGCAGGATGACCCTTCTTTCATTTCTCCTCCCTCCCTGCAGGGAAGTACTTAGCTTCTGTTTGTGCCACCCACTGATGGCATGTACAACTTGTTCTATTTTTGATTTTGGTGCCGAAATTGTACTGCGCACAGAAATGGGCTCCCAGCAATAGCAACAATTTAAAGGTCAGAATGATGATGCATTTCTGAACCGCCCAAAGTAAAATAAACTCCCTTTTCTGCCAGGATGTGGCCAGAGAAGGCAAATATCTGATCGATCCAAGGTATCTTATTTGGTGATAAGTTAACTTCTAAGTTCCGAAAAGGAAATTTATACTCTTTGGAGACATTTTTTGACTACTCAACTATATGTTTTCAATTTTTCTCCTGAAGCGTGTTCACAGAACATCATCTTTATGTAGATAACCCTTGCCTTCACCACTGATGATTTTTGTTTGGCATGCACAGTTAAAATTAACTCCTGAGGCTGACAGATAATCATGTACACAAACTTTGATAACTGAAAGTACTGATTTAGTTTGACTAGTATTGGCATAGTTTGCATTTTTATATGAGAAATATAGTCAACTATTCTGCTAAAATTGTTTGAAAATGGAAACAAAAGTTCCATTTAAGATGGGTGAAACCAATACTCAAAAAACTTTTAATATGAGAAACTTTAGGAATTGAATGTATTTTTTATTTGTATTTTCCATTAGTGCCTTGTATTAACTGTTTGAAAGGGGAACTGCTTCTAAATCTACTTTATAACCAGTCTCTAGGAGATGCGTTCAAGGTGTCCTGCCTTCTGACGTTACTCATTCTTCAACTTTGCAGTGTTTCTTCCCCCACCACCTCTCACCAACACAGACTGAAAACTTGATAATTTGGGGAATTTCATGGGTAAACTTATGTGGTATAGAATATTGATACACTAAAGGTGATCAGGCACTTTTCCACTTGACATGGCACAACCCAGTGCAACCAAAACTAGGAAAAAATGGACTTAATCAGAATGGATAATCTGTACTTCAGCAACGTATCACACCTCTTGATTGCCTGTTTCTTGTAAATTATATTTTCTGTATTTCACAAGTTATCTGAGTTCATCTCCTGTTGGCTCATTTCTATGCCTGGAGGATAGAATGACGGTGAATGCGGAGATTTAGATGCAGGTTCCTGAAGTGGGTGTGTATGTGCTGACACACAGACTTTAACCGTACCTTAGCACCTTGCTTAAAGCAGTCGCACAGGTGTATGGACAACAACTGCTTTTTGCAAATAAAGCGTGGTTTCTTAGGTTTTGAATCGTGTATTTACCAAAGTCTGTAAATTGCTTCTGAGTTTTCTTCAAATTCTTGATAAATTTCTAGTGTTGATTTATAAATTGGATTACTTAATGAGGGCTTAAAAACACGCTATCTTCAAATCTAAAAATTCAGCTTTTGCGTTGAGATACCACACAATATTCATTAGTTGATAGCACTTCGGACCAATTAATGATTCTTCTCTAGGACTTTTTTCCCTTCCTAATGGGATGGTGTGCAAGTAAATTAATAAAAAGATCTTCATATAAGTTTTTTAAATGTATGAATTTCTGTGACGTTCCTGGTACTTCTTTTTAAACATCTTTCTGCCATATCCTAAAACACTTCAGTCAAACTAAATTAGTTTTGTTTGCTTTATTTAGAAGTTATAACCCATCTGAATAAAACCTGTAATAATGTGTAATGTGCATTAAACGAAATATAAGTTGTGTTAATTAGTAAACACTCTTGCAACCATTGAGACTTTAGAGAATTGAGATTTTAGTAAATATATTTTGCAATCAGAGCATAATATGGTACATTATCTATTATACAACTACAATTTACTAAGTTCACATTGATCGTCATCAGATGATTTCAGCATAAGAATGACTAATTTAGAATGATTAAAAACAAGTTTAAAAACAAAACACAATGCACTTACCTTGTATATATTGAGTGCAAGTGTGCTTTTTGCTGATTACTATTGTCATGAATATACTGCGCTGAAGCAAAGTGGGTGCTCTCCTTGATTGTTAGGTGAAAATGAAGCGAGTAGTTCCAGTAGGAGGGACTATAAGTGAAGGAGTTGGGCCCTGAAGGCATGGAGATGCACCTGATGTTATTCCTGCCCCAAGCAATGATTCATGTGTTTCTATCCAGTTACAGCTTTCTTCCAGTATTACCTCAGCAACTGATTTGCAAAGCAAAATTGTTTTGGTTTCTACTGGCCATTTTACAGCAAGCTGTCATGTTTACACAAACTTGAACTTCTGTGGTGTAAGCAAGCACCTTTGTTTGAACTGTAACTCTGCTTACGCTGGTCTTTTCCTTCTAATTTTTTCCCCTTTCCTTCTCCAAGCTCCTTAAACTGCTTAAAAAATCTACCTGTTTAAATACAATTGCGTTTACTGCATTTGCAGAATGTGTTATACCTTACCAAACAAGTTTTGTCAGCTATGCTTGTATTCCATGACTGAAGTTCAGTGCTTAAGCTCCTCCTGCAATCACCAAGCATTAAAATATATGGTTTAAAATGCGCTTCTAAATTCAAGTGCAACTGAATGTGTTCGCTGTTTATCATTCTCCAAAATAGGCATATTTTATTGTGCAAATAAATTGTTGCAGTGCCATTCACAGAGACTACCGTTTAGTATTTACCATGAATAATGTATAGTTTTGTACACCAAATGAGCATTCATAATGACTGACATTGTCTTTGATGATCTTACAGCATGTGTAAAGGGGCTGGTTTAGCACACTGGGCTAAACCGCTGGCTTTTAAAGCAGACCAAGGCAGGTCAGCAGCACGGTTCGATTCCCGTACCAGCCTCCCCGAACAGGTGCCGGAATGTGGCGACTAGGGGCTTTTCACAACTTCATTGAAGCCTACTTGTGACAATAAGCAATTTTCATTTCATTTCATAGAACATAGAACATAGAAAATACAGCACAGAACAGGCCCTTCGGCCCACGATGTTGTGCCGAACCTTTGTCCTAGATTAATCATAGATTATCATTGAATTTACAGTGCAGAAGGAGGCCATTCGGCCCTTTGAGTCTGCACCAGCTCTTGGAAAGAGCACCCTACCCAAACTCAACACCTTCACCCAACACCAAGGGCAATTTGGACATTAAGGGCAATTTATCATTGGCCAATTCACCTAACCCGCACATCTTTGGATTGTGGGAGGAAACCGGAGCACCCGGAGGAAACCCACGCAGACACGGGGAGGACGTGCAGACTCCGCACAGTCAGTGACCCAAGCCGGAATCGAACCTGGGACCCTGGAGCCGTGAAGCAATTGTGCTATCCACAATGCTACCGTGCTGCCCTTGAGAACAAATAAATCTACACTATATCATTTAACCGTAATCCATGTACCTATCCAATAGCTGCTTGAAGGTCCCTAATGTTTCCGACTCAACTACTTCCACAGGCAGTGCATTCCATGCCCCCACTACTCTCTGGGTAAAGAACCTACCTCTGATATCCCTCCTATATCTTCCACCTTTCAACTTAAATTTATGTCCCCTTGTAATGGCTTGTTCCACCCGGGGAAAAAGTCTCTGACTGTCTACTCTATCTAGTCCCCTGATCATCTTATAAACCTCTATCAAGTCGCCCCTCATCCTTCTCTGTTCTAATGAGAAAAGGCCTAGCACCCTCCACCTTTCCTCGTAAGACCTACTCTCCATTCCAGGCAACATCCTGGTAAATCTTCTTTGCACATTTCATTAAAGGAATGTGTCGGAGGATGTTTTCTGTAGGCTTCGAGGTTAATGATTAAACTCGGTGTGTTCTATCCGGTAACAGACACAAAGTGTTTCAGTTGGAAATCTAGGTGGGTGTGCAGTCATAGAGTCACGTGTTCAATCTGGTCATTTTTCTCATTTGTTAGACCTCGTTTTATGCCATATTTGCCTATTGGTAACAAAGTGCTTTGATGCTGTGAAAGGAATTCTGTACATTTTTTAAAAATTCATTTACGGGATGTGGGCATCGCTGGTTAGGCCAGAATTTATTGCCCATCCCTAGTTTCCGTCAGAAGGAGGTGGCGAGTTGCCTCATTGAACCACTGTAGTACCTGAGGTGTAGGTATTTTGGATTTGTTTCTTGTCATGTGTACCGAGGTGCAGTGAAAAGTATTGTTCTGCTTACAGCTCAGACAGATCATTCTGTACATGAAAAGAAAATACATAGGGCAAACATAAAATGCACACTGTGAATACATTGACACAAGCATCAGGTGAAGCATAAGATGTGTGAAGATATCAGATCAGTCCGTTTGAGGGTCGTTTCGGAGTCTGGTAACAGCGGGGAAGAAGCTGTTTTTGAATCTCAGACTTTTGTATCGCCTGCCCGATGGGAGAAGTTGGAAGAGTGAATAAGCCGGGTGGGAGGGGTCTTTGATTATGCTGCCCACTTTCCCAAGGCAATGGGAAGTGTAGACAGAGTCGATGGATGGGAGGCGGGTTGGTGTGGTGGACTGGGCGGTGTAGTTTCTTGCGATCTTGTGCCGAGCAGTTGCCATACCAGGCTGTGATACAGCCAGATAGGGTGCATCTGCAATGTGGGCATGCCAAGTTTCCTTAGTTTCCTGAGAAAGTTTAGGCGCTGTTGTGGTTTCTTGGTTGTAGCATCGATGTGGGTGGACCAGGACAGATTGTTGGTGATTGTAGGTCAGGGCCTGCTTCTGTCAACCATCTCCACCTGGGCCCCGTTGATGCAGACAGGGATGGTTACAATACTTTGCTCCCTGAAGTCAATGACCAGCTCTTTAGTTTTTCTGACATTGAAGGAGATATTGTTATCTTTACACCACTCCACTCGGTTCTTTATCTCCCTCCTGTATTCTGACTCATCATTGTTCGACATCCGACCCACTACGGCCATGTCATCAGCAAACTTGTAGATGGAGTTGGAGTCAAATTTTGTCAAGCAGTCGTGTGTGTGTATAGGGAGTATATTAGGGGCTAAGTACACAGCCTTGAGGGGTCCCAGTATTGAGGACTATCGTGTAAAGGTGTTGTTGTTTATCGTTCCTGATTGTGGTCTATGTGTCAGAAAGTCTAGAATTCAATTGCAGTGAAGAGCCAAGTCCTAGGTTTTGGAGCTTTGATATGAGTTTGGCTGGGATTATGGTGATGAAGGCGGAGCTTAGTCAATAAATAGAAGTCTGATGTAGGAGTCCTTGTTGTTGCGATGCTCCCGGGATGAGTGTAGGGCCAGGGAGATGGCATCTGCTGTGGACTGGTTGTGGCGATATCCGAATTGTAGTGGATCTAGGCATCCTGGGAGTATGCAGTTGATGTGCCTCATAACCAACCTCTCGAAGAACTTCATTACGATCGATGTCAAGGCCACCGGACGATAGTCATTGAGGCACAATGCCTGGTTCTTCTTAGGCACCGTATAATGGTGAGTCAGATCCTGCTTCTTGAAGCAGGTGGGGACAAGGTGGAATGGAGTAGGAAGAGGTAGAAGATGTCTGCGGGCACATTTGCCAGCTGGTTCGTGCATGATCTGAGTGTATAACCAGGGACCTTGTCAAGAACCATCGCCTTCCAAAGGTTCACTTTCAAGAAGACTGATCTGACTTCAGAAGCTGTGACGGTGGGTATGGGTGTGTCCAATGCTGCTGGGGCAGTTGAGAGCAGTTTGATGGTTTCCTGCTCGAACCAAGCATTGAATGCATTGAGTTAATTAGGGAGGGTTGCGCTGCTGCCGGAGATTCTGCTCAGCTTCGCTTTGTAGCCTGTTATGTTGTTTCAGCCTTGCTGCAACCAACGAGAGTCCGTAACGTTAGTCTGTGACTCTTAGTTTGGTCTGATATTGTCTCTTGGCATCCCTGATGACTTTGCGGAGGTCATACCTGGATTTCTTGTTTAGGTCAGGGTTGCCTGACTTGAAAGCCTCAGACCTGGCCTTACGTAGGTAGTCAATCTCCCGATTAAGCCATGGTATCGGGTTGGAGAACGTACGTACTACTTTCTTTGTCACGCAGTCTTCTACACATTTGCTGATAAAGTCTGTGACGGTGGTGGCATACTCGTTTAGGTTGGTCGCTGAGTTCTTAAATATGGACCAGTCAACTGACTCAAAGCAGTCACGTAGGACCTCTACTGCTGCCTCGGGCCAGGACTGCACGGCCTTCTTAACCGGATTCTTCCGCTTAAGTTTCTGCTTGTATGCCGGGAGAAGGTCTGATTTTCCAAAGTGTGGTCGGGGGATGGACCAGTAGGCACCCTTGATTTTGTGTAGCAGTGGTTGAGTGTTGGCATCCCTGGTGGGACAGGAAATGTGTTGGTGGAATTTTGGCAGTACACTTTTGAGGTTGGCCTGGTTGAAGTCCCAGGCCATGTTGAACAAGGCCTCCAGGTGTTCTTTGTCATTGTTATTTATAACTCTTGTGCAATTTGTCCAGCGCCTTCTTCACTTCTGCCTGAAGTAGGATGTAGACCGCTGTGATAATAGCTGAAGTGAACTCCCATGGAAGGCAGTACGGGCGGCACTTCACAATCCGGTATTCCAGGTCCGGGGAGCAGTCGGTATGCCCACAGTGCTTTTAGGGAGAGAGTTCTAGAGTTTTGACCCAGCGACGGTGAAGGAACGGGGATATATTTCCAAATCGGTGGTGAGTGACTTGTAGGGGAGCCTCCAAATGATGGGGTTCCCAGGTATCTGTTGATCTTGTCCTTCTTGATGGTAGTGGTCGTGGGTTTGGAAGGTGCTGCCTAAGGAACCTTGGTGAGTTACTGCTGTGCATCTTGTAGATGATACACAAAGCTGCCACAGTTCGTCAGTGGTGGAGAATTTGAATGTTTGTGGAAGGGGTCACAATCAATCAAGCTGCTGTGTCCTGGGTGGTGTTGTTGGAGCTGCACTCATCCAGGCAATGGAGAGTATTCCATTACATATCTGATTTGTGCCTTGCAGATGGTGGACAGGCTTTGGAGGGTCAGGAGGTGAGTTACTGGCCGTATGATTCCTCGCCTTTGACCTGCTCTGGTAGACACTGTATTAATATGGTTAGTCCAGTTTAATTTATGATCAATGGTAACCCCCAGGATGTTGATTGTGGGGGATTCAGCGATGGTGATGCCATTGAATGTCAAGGGGCGATATTTAGATCTTCTCTTGTAAGAAATGGTCATTGCTTGGCACTTGTGTGGCATGAATGTAACTTGCCACTTGTCAGCCCAAACCTGAATATTGGGCTGGTCTTTGCTGCATTTGGACATGGACCTGTTCATTATCTGGGGGTCGCGAATGGTGCTGAACATTGTGCAGTCACCTGCGAACATCTCCACTTCTGACCTTATGATGGAAGGGAGGTCATTGATGAAGCAGCTGAAAATGGTTGGGTCTAGGACACTACACTGAGTAACTCCTGCGGTGATGTCCTGGAGCTGAGATGATTGACTTCCAACCACCACAACCATCTCCCTTTGTGCCAGGTATGACTCCAACTAGCGGAGAGTTTCCTCCTGATTCCCATTGACTGCAGTTTTGTTCAGGTTCTTTGATGCCATACTCAGTCAAATGCTGCCTTGATGGCAAGGACAGTCACTCTCACCTCACCTCACCTCTGGCATTCAGCTCTTTTGTCCATGTTTGAACCGGCTGTAATGATGCCAGGAGCTAAGTGACCCTGGCAGAACCCAAACTGAGAGTCCGTGAGCAAGTTATTGCTGAGTAAATGCCGCTTGCTAGCACTGTTGATGACTCCTTCCATCACTTCGCTGATAGGATGGTAATCGGCTGAGTTGGATTTGTCCTATTTCTTGTGTACAGGTCAAACCCATGCAATTTTCCACATTGCTGGCCTGATATATGCCAGTGTTGTAGCTGTACTGGAACAGCTTGACTAGGGATGCGGCAAGTTCTGGAGCTCAAGACGTCAGTACTATTGCCGGACCGTTGTCAGGGCCAGTAGCTGTTGCAGTATCCAATGCCTTCAGCTGTTTCTTGATATCACGTGGGATAAATCGAATTGGCTGAAGACTGGCATCTGTGATGCTGGGGACCTCTGGATGAGACCGAGACGGATCATCCACTCGGCACTTTTGGCTGAAGATTGTTGTGAATGCTTAAGTGTTGTCTTTTGCACAGATGTGCTGGACTCCTCCATCATTGAGGATGGGAGCTTCCTCCTCCAGTGAGTTGTTTAATTGCCCATCAACATTCACGGCGGAATTGCTCAGCTCTGTCTATTACTTGCTGCATATGCTGTTTGGCCCACAAGTAGCCCTGTTTTGTAGCTTCACCAGGTTGACACCACATTTTTTGGTATGCCTGGTGTTGCTCCTGGCATGCTCTCCTGCACTCTTCATTGAATCAGGGTTGATCCCCTGGCTTGGCGGTAATGGTAGAGTGGGGGATATGCCGGGCCATGAGTTTGCAGATTGTGGTTGAGCACAATTCTGTTGCTGATGATGACCCACAGCACCTCATGGATCCCCAGTCTTGAGTTGCTAGATCTGTTCAAAATCTATCCCATTTAGCACGATGGTAGTGCCACACAACACGAGGGAGGTATCCTTAATGTGAGAACAGCACTTTGTCTCCACAAGTGCGGAGGTCACTTCTACCGATACTGACATAGAGAGATACATCTGCAGCAGGCAGGTTGGTGAGGATGAGTTCAAGTATGTTGGTTCCCTCACCACCTGTTACAGTCCCAGTCTAGCAGTGATGTCCTTTAGGACCTGACCATCTCTGTGTGTGGTGATACTACTAAGCCACTATTGGTGATGGACATTGAAGTCCCCACCCAGACTATATTCTGTGCCATTGCCACCCTCAGTACTTCCTCCAAGTGGTGTTCAACATGGAGAAATACTGATTCATCAGCTGATGGTGGATGATAACGTGGTAATCAGCAGGAGGCTTGCTTACCCATGTTTAACCTGAAGTCATAAGACTTCAGAGTCGAACTTTGAAGACTCCCAGGGCAACTCCTGCCTGACTGGATACCACTGTGCTGCCACTTCTGCTGGGTCTCTGCTGGTGAGACAGGACATACCTAGGAATGGTGATTGTGGTGTCTGGGACATTGTTTGTCGTTATGATTCTGTGATTATGAGTTTGTACGTTATGATTCTGTGATTATGACTATGTCAAGCGAGACAGCTCTCCCAACTTTAGCACGAGCCCCCAGATGTTAGTAAGGAGGACTTTGCAGGGGCGATCAGTCTAGCGACAATACCACTATGCTACCGCTTCCCCAATGCAAAATCTTTCTTCATCCATTTTTTTTTTAACTTACTGAATGGAACCAATAAATCCTTTTAATAATATGTTGCACTGCAAAAGGGATAATATGGAATTTAAGGAGACTTTTGAAGATGGGGTGATGCAGCAAGGCAGACAGCTGAGGGGAAGGAGTTCTTGAACCAAGGAATTTAAACTCTGTCACTGATGTGAATGGAGAGAGTAAGAAGTTTTACAACACCAACTTCATGATGAAGGAGCTGGGTTCCGAAAGCTAGTGATTCTAAACAAACCTGTTGGACTTTGACCTGGTGTTCTAAGATTTCTTACTGTGCTCACCCCAGTCCAACGATATGACAATCCTCAACTCCACCTTCCCACCTTATCCCCATAACCCTTTATTCCCTCACTGAATAAAAATCTGTCTATCTCAGCCTTGAACGTGCTTAATGACCCAGCCTCTACACCCCTCTGCGGTAAAGAATTCCACAGATTCACAGCTCTCTGAGAGAAGAAATTCCTCCTCATCTCTGTTTTAAATGGGGGAATCCTTTACTTTGAGATTATGCCCTCTGGTCCTAGACTCTCCCACAAGGAGAAACATTTTATTGATTGTGGGTGGAAGCAATAAGTCAACAAGAAAAGAGCTAGAAAATTCCAGCTCTTGCCAGCAGAGGATGTGGAAGTAGATACATTAACGGCGTTCAAAAAGCATCTTCGACAAACACATGGATCGGATGGGTATTGAGGGATACAGCACAAGGAAGTGAGGGTTATAGCAACGGTTGACATCATGACCGGTACAGGCTTGGAGGGCCGAAGGTCCTATTCCTGTGCTGTATTGCGCTGTATTGTTCTTTGTTCTTTGATTAGCATTTCATCAGCGATTGGGTAGAGTTTGCTGGTGGTTAGGAAGGACCATGTCCTTTGGATTGCACTGTGTGCAAAGTTTCACACTTCAGTTGGGATGTTAATGAAATCAAAGCTTGGGATTCAAAGTTATCTATAACCGTGTTTTTCAAACATTTTTTTCACGGGACCCACTTTTACCACTTCTACCAACCAACTGATTGACCTTCGGGATCCATGCTGTCCGACCTTTGTGACACACCATTTTTGCGAACATTAGTGCGACAGGTGTGCCTGCTCGGGCCTCACGATCTCACTTGCTTTGTGATTCAATGTTACATTTCTGCTAAAGAGTTCAGCTGGTGATATAAGTTCTCTCTGAATCCTGTTTAAAAATCGAGGTTTGTCCTCGAACTTGCCATGCTTACTCTACAAATGCCTTTGTAATTTGCCAGTACTTCCCTGCATATAACGCACAATGGCTTTGCACCCTGAATTGTTTTGGCACAATTAACAAAGCCATAGTTCAAGAAATCTTCTTTATTCTGCTTTGCTCCCGATTTCAGTTTTTTCTTTGTTTAAAACGTTCCATCTTCAGTTATTCACAGTCCTGTTGCCTTGCTTGCTCACAGCTAGAAAATGGAGGAATCTCTCCTCCTTGAGTTTGCGCCAAAAGCAGACGTACCTGCTCTCTGCCACCTCTCTGGCTGGAAGACTGCTTTGTTCCATTTAAAAGCCCGTTGCGGCCAGCATCCTCAATTTAAAAGCCGGTCACGGCCATTGGACGCTTCTCCCGTGATTGGGAACGCCACGACCCATCGCTCCGCAACCCTCCCAACACCTGCCTGCGACTCCCCCGTGGGTTGTGTTCTGCAGTTTGAAAATCCCAGATCTATAAGAACTTACGGAGAGCTGACTTGGTGGTTGCAAAGATCATGCCTGGCAGTCCTACAGATTTAGTCAATTGTTTATTTGGCCGAGTAACACAACTCTCATTATGGAGATGGACGATATAAAAGTTTGGGATGCGTTTTCCTTGTTATGCTCTCTGCAACACAGCTTTATAAATTTATCGATGTGCCAGTTTGCTTTTAAATAACAGCAAGGAGATTGATTTGAAATCTTCAAATATATAGGTTTAATTCAATTTGTACTAATATAAAAGTCTGTTCAATTGCTGAGGGAAGGCTTATTTATACTTAAATTTTGATAATGGTAATCAAGTATTTAAAAGATATCCATACTTCAATGTGACTGAGGAACTGAAAGTGTTGAAGATAATGGAGCACATTATTGCAAATATTAAAAAATGCCTTTTTATTTAAATTATGTACAGTTGAAGGTGAGGGATTTTGGTGCTGGTGAATGTAACTCTTCCGATTTTAAGCACCATCAAACTCGGAGACATGTAGAATAAAGCTTGTTCTACTCTTCTCCCGATAAGGTACCACTCCCCCAACCTTGGAGGCACTATTCAGTTGGAACAATGCAGCATTTTTTAAATTTCCCACAACAGTCAGCCAGTGGTGGCCTCTCAGAGTCAGATTGCCAATTCTCTTGAATTTTTCTTAGCAATCACAGAAAATTCTGGCAACAAATAACAGGCCAGCTAATATATGTGATAAAGATTGGATAATGTTTGAGGTATAATTCATGTCAACACTGTTGAAGAGCTGAAACAATGTATATTTTCTTTTTATGGATGCTGTTCCCCCACCACCCACCAACTACCACCACAGCAATGGCGAAACTCACCTCAAAAAATCTGCTTCCGAACTTTCATTAATGCTTCTCCAAAGCAGTGGTTTAGGAGGTGGTGGCACATTAGTATTGTCACTGGTCTAGTAATCCAGAATCCTAGGGTAATGCTCTGGGGATCCGAATTCAAACCCCACCACTGCAGATGGTGGAATTAAATTTGATTTTTAAAAACAAAATCTGGAATTAGAAGTCTAACGATGACCATGAAACCATTGTTGATTGTTGGAAAAACAAACCTCAACTTGTTCACGAATATCCTTTAGGGAAGGAAACCTTCCGTCCTTTCCTGGTCTTGCATTCATGTGATTCCAGATCCACAGAAATGTGGTTGATTCTTCATGTCCTCTGAAGTGGCCTCGCAAGCTCCTCCGTTGTATTCAATCGCTCCCACCTAACTGCACTGTGGGTGTACCTACAACTCCGGGACTGCAGCAATTCAAGAAGGCAGCTCACCACCACCTTCTGAAGTGCAACTAGGAATGGGAATAAATACTGGCCTTGCCAGGGATGCCCACATCCCAAAAATTAATGAACAAAAAGGTAGTAGAAATGGGATGAGAATTCCCTCTGATTTACTCAGATCGTCTCGGGAAGAGTTTGTCATTTACTCAGCAAGCCACTGAAATTGGAAGCTTGTTAATATTGAAAGGTAAATTTGCATTCTGGTGCGCTGTCGTAGTATACAGAAAGTAGTAAGAATCTCCTTGATCTCAGGGCCTTATCCCATTTCTCAGAAACATTGGAAAGTACTTTGCATAGAATTAATTACGTTGTGCAGTTAGGACTGAAATCTGCCAAAAGCAGTAGTGATTCTGCACACAGCAAGGATCCATAAACAGTAATGAAATGAAAACCAGCAAATATGTTTTGTATAAATCAGTTCTGGTATTGTCATTGAAAGAGCAATCTTAGCCAGGGCACGAGGAGAACTCACTGCTCTTCTGAATGGATCTTTCCATCTCGGTGAAACCCTGCAACAGGCAGACAGGGCCCTTGGTGTATTGTTTGCTTAAAGAATTCAAATGCAGCATTCACAATATTGCACGTTGTGACGGTGGTCTGAATCAGGTGCTGAAACCTTGGAATGGGATTTGACTCTACAATTTTTTTACTCCGTGATGAGAGTGTGACCAACGGAATATAGAATGCCAAAACATTTCACATTGACAATCAGTATTGCCCTTTTAACACCGAGATGATCTGTGAGTCCTGCCCCATTGAGTTGTGAATGATGGTGGACAATTAAACAAGTAACTGGAGGAAGAGGATATCGCTATCCTCAATAATGGGGAGCCCATTATTGCAAAAGATAAGGCTGAAGCATTTGTAATAATCTTAAACCAGAGGTGCTAGGTGGATGATCCACCTCGGCTTCTTCCTGAGGTCCCTGACATAATAGATGCCAGTCTTCAGCCAATTCATGGGGAATTAAGAAGGGACTGGACACTGCAAAGGCTATGGGCCCTGACAATATTCCGGCATTGGACTGAAGAGTGTGCTTCCGAACTTTATACGCTCCCAGCTAAGCTGTATAGCACTGGCACCCACTGGCATTGTCTGGCAATGTACAAAGTTGCCCAGATATGTTCTATATGCAAAAAGCAGCATGAATCCAACCCGGCCAGTTATCAACCCATCAGGCCTGATACTTTTGATCATCGGTAAAGTGATGGAAGCGATTATTAACAGGTTAATCATGTGGCATTTGCTTAGCAATAAACGGTTCACTGATGCTCAGTTTGGGTCTTGCCAGGATTACCCAGCTCCTGGTTTCATTCGAGCCTTGGTCCAAACATGGACAAAAGAGCTCAACTCCAGAGCTGAGGTCACAATGTTTGCCCTTGACATCAACGCAGCACTTGACCAAGTGTGGCATCGAGGGGCCCTAGCAAAACTGGAATCAGGGGAAAACTCTCCGTTAGTTGGAATCATACCTAGCACAAAGGAAGATGGTTATGATTGTTGGAGGTCAATCATCTCAGTTCTAAGACATCACTGCAGGTGTTCCTCAGGATAGTGATCTCACCATTTTCACCTATTTCGTCAATGACCTTCCTTCCATCATAAGGTCAGATAAGTGGGGATGTTGACTGATGACAATGTTCAGCATCATTTGTGGCAACCCAGATACTGAAGCAGTTCATCTCCAAATGCAGCAAGACCTGGGCAATATCCAGGTTTGGGCTGACAGTGGCAAGTAACATTCTCACCACACAAATGCCAGACAATGACCATCTCCAACAAGAGAGAGAACCTAACCATTGCTCCATGACATTCAAAGTCATTACCTTCGCTGAACCCCTCATTATCAATATCCGGGGAGTTGCCATTGACCAGGAACTAAACTGGACTAGCCATATAAATACTGAGGCTAACAGAGCAGGTCAGAGGTTTAGAATCCTGCAGCGAGTATCTCACCTGACTCTCCAGTCTAAAACCATCAACAAGAGACAAGTCAAGAGTTTGATACCCTCCACTTGCCTGGATGAGTGAAGCTCCAACAATACTCCGGAAGCTTGCTCCATCCAGGACAAAGCAGCCTGCTTGCTGACGCTGCATTACAGTGATGGCAGTGTGTACCATCTATAAGATACACTGCAGAAATCTACCATGATTTTTTAGACAGCACCTTCCAGACCAATCACCTCTACCATCTAGAAGGTCAAGGACCACTGTGTAAGGTCTTACCAGCAAATGTACACTGAGGGATGGGTAACAGTGTAAACCCCCTTCGGTCTGGGCCATTAACAAGGGGCAGCACGGTAGCATTGTGGATAGCACAATTGCTTCACAGCTCCAGGGTCCCAGGTTCGATTCAGGCTTGGGTCACTGTCTGTGCGGAGTCTGCACATCCTCCCTGTGTGTGTGTGTGTGGGTTTCCTCCGGGTGCTCCGGTTTCCTCCCACAGTCCAAAGATGTGCAGGTTAGGTGGATTGGCCATGATAAATTGCCCTTAGTGTCCAAAATTGCCCTTAGTGTTGGCTGGGGTTACTGGGTTATGGGGATAGGGTGTAGGTGTTGACCTTTGGTAGGGTGCTCTTTCCAAGAGCTGATGCAGACTCGATGGGCCGAATGGCCTCCTTCTGCACTGTAAATTCTATTACAGCAGATGCATGGAATACCACCATTTGGAAGTTCCCCTGCACCACGCACAATCCTGACTTGGAACTATATTATTGGTCCTTCATTTTTGCTGGATCAAAATCCTAGAACTTTCTCTGTAACAGCACTGTGGGTGTACCTACATGGACGGCAGCAGTTCAAGAAGCCAACTCACCATCACCTTCTCAATGGCAATTAGCGATGGGCAATACCCATATCCCATGAATGAATACATTTAAAATAATGACGATTGATAATTTTGAGGTACCTGTGTGAATTACCGAATCTATATGAAGAAATTAATGTGCTGAAAATATATTTTTAACCAACTGATAAATCAACGTAGATCGCTGTTGAAAATAAAGTAGAAGTATGTAGATTGCCACTACCTGCAGTCACATTGTTAGTTAAGGTAGGGCAGACTTGCCTTGAGGGCACAACAAAAGTAAATTGGCTTGGAATATTGTTCAGGCTTTATATATATATATATATATATATATATATATTAGTGTGTAAGCTCAGTAGATCATGAAACTGTGTATTTCCAGATGTATTGTTTCTAGTCTGAATACCTTTCATTTCTAACATTACATTTTAAAATATTTAACATGAAGTGCTTCCATTGCATTTATTTTTCTCAATAATTTCCTTGTTTTTTTTATTCATCACATTCTTTAACAAAAGTATGTTGCTCAATGTAGGAAATCACAAGCAGTGTTCTCTTAAGAACATTGGCAATTTAGCCTTCTGTGAGTTTTGTTTTCTATGATGAAATTGAGTCAAACTGTTCTTATATAAGTTTTGTTGCACTCCGAGATAATAAACACTCAACTTTTCTTCTTGACTCACTTCCTGTTTCTTAAATTAGCCCTTTTTGATATTCCTTGCACATTAATGGACTGCCTTTAAAGAAGAGAGATAGTTTGGGCACAGTCGAGGGGAAAGGTAAGGCAACACATCTTGAGCTCTCTTGATGACAAAAGAGATAGAGATTAAGCTGAAGAAGGAAAATGTGCTCATGACTATGTCAGGTGGATAAAATAACCGAGAGTCAGGTTGAACATAGAACGTTCAGAGGGGAATTGAGAAACCAAATAAGAGAAGCAAAGAGAGAATATGAAAAGAGACTTGCAACTAACATAAAAAGGAATCCAAAAGTCTTCGATAGGCATATGAATAATAAAAGGGTCGCAAAGTGTAGCTGATTAGAGACTAAAAATGGGATTTACCCATGGAGGCAGAGGCATGGCTGAGGCGTAAAATTAATGCTTTACACCCGTCTTTACATCCGTCAAGGAAGAAGATGCTATGCAGGTCATGGTGAAGGAGATAGTTCAGACCCTTGACGGGTTTAAATTTGATATGGAGGAGGTATTGGATAGGCTTTCTGTACTTAAAGTTGATAAAAGGCACCTATTTTATTCATGTTTAGACCAAGGCTGTACTAACGTGCTACTGAGCCAATCTTAGTGTCAGACATTGTTGAAGCCCCTACCCAGAGTAAGTTGTGTGCCCTTGTTCCCTCAGTGCTTCTTCCAGGTGGTGTTCAACGCGGAGGTGTACTGGTTCATCAGTTGAGAGAGGATGATGGGTGTTAATCAGCAAGAGATTTCCTTGCCTGTTTTTGAGCTGATGACATGATACTTCATGGGGTCTGGAGTCAATGTTGAAGACTCCTTGGACTACTCCAGAGACACTGTGCTGCAAACTTTGGTGGGTCTGTTCTGCTACTGGGACAGGACGTACCCAGAAATAGTGATGGAGTGGAAATAAAAACAGAAAATGCTGGAAAGGCTCGTTGGCTAAAATGGTGGAAGGTGGTAAAGCTTTCAATCCCTTCATGTCTCCAATGTGGTCAACAGGGACGAGTTTTAACTCCCAATTGTTTAATATCTTGTTTACCTCAGTACTTATTTAGGCCTTCAGCAATTTTTATAAAATAATGTATTTTTGGTTCAAGTTTGATTACAGGTTGTATAATCTCTTCCCTCGAGCAGTCGAAAGCTAAGACCGCTGAATAACTTGTTTGACGGCTCTTGTTTGCTTTTGATTTAACCCTTATTGCCCATGCAAATTAGAAGTGTGAATAAATAGGGCCTCAAAGCTTAACCTATAAGACAGTAGTTAAAATGTCCTTACTATATTTGTGCAATAGTCAGGTACATAGGATTCAGGACAGAGGGGAGAAGGAGTGGGAGATGGGGCTGCGTTCCACTACATTTCTGTGTGGTCACAGAGACTGTCTATTTCTACCTCTAATGTCAGCTGACTCCATTTGTACCTCAACTTATCTGTTGCCACAACCCTCATACATGCCATTATTACTATTAAACCTGCCTATTCAATGTAGTAGGCCGCCAATGTTCTACTCTCTGTAAACTTGGATACTATTTGGCGCCGCGTAAGGAGGCTGGAATGGCGTGAACTACTCCAGTGCCGTGCTGACCCCCTGTGGGGGCCAGAATAGGTCATGCCCGGGCTCTGTTCGCGCCTTCGTGAAACGCGATGGCGTTCACGACGGCGCGAACACTTGGCTTCAATTTCAGAGAATCACGCCGATAGTTCTTTGTGGAAGTAACATGGACAAAGGGGAATTTGTAGATGTGGTGGTACTTGGATTTCCAGACTCCAAGAATTAGATAAGGTGCCATATTAAAAGTTAACGTGCAAAAATAAGAGCTCACATGTAGGGAGTAAATATCGGTGTGAATATAGGATTGGTTAGCTAATAGGAAGCAAAGAGTTGGGATAAATGGGTCATTTTCGGTTTGACAAAGTATAACACGTGAAATGCCACAGAATTCAGTGCTAAGGCTGCAACTATTTACTATTTGTTTCACTGACTTGAATTTATGGGCAGCACGGTAGCATAGTGGTTAGCACAATTGCTTCACAGATCCAGGGTCCCAGGTTCGATTCCGGCTTGGGTCACTGTCTGTGCGGAGTCTGCACATCCTCCCCGTGTGTGCGTGGGTTTCCTCCCACAGTCCAAAGATGTGCAGGTTAGGTGGATTGGGCATGATAAATTGCCCTTAGTGTCCAAAATTGTCCTTAGTGTTGGGTGGGGTTACTGGGTTATGGGGATGGGGTGGAGGTGTCGACCTTGGGTGGGGTGCTCTTTCCAAGAGCCGCTGCAGACTCGATGGGCCGAATGGCCTCCTTCTGCACTGTAAATTCTATGAATGAAGGGATCAAATGTATGGTTGTTAAATTTGCTGAGGACACAAAGATAGGTAGATAAATAAGATGTGACGAGGATACAAAGATCAAGGGGTATAGATAGGAGGTAGGTTAAGTGAGTGAGCAAATATTTGGCTGAAGGAGTATAATGTCGGAAAATGTGAACTTGTCCTCTGTGGCAGAAAGTATAGAAAAGCATTATGCTATTTGACTGTGGAACTCTATGGTGATGAAGGATCTGGGTGTCCTTGTACATGAATCACAAAAATTTAGTGTGCACATACAACAAGTGATTAAGAAAGCATATGGAATGAATTTATTCCAAGAGGAATGGAATATAAAAGTAAGGATGTTTTGCTGCAAGTGTATAAGGCATTGATGAGACTACATCTGGAGTAACGGGTACAGTTTCGGTCTCCTTACTTAAAAAAAGGATGTACTGTAATTGCATTAGAAACAGTTCTGAGAAGGTTCACTTGACTGATTAATGGAATGAAGGAGGTATTTTTGAGGAATGTTTGGACAAGTTGGGCCTGTATCCATTGGGGTTTAGAAGAAACAGATGATATTGAAACCTGTACGATCCTGAGGGGACTTGACAGGGTGGATGCCGAGAGGATGTTTTTCATTATGGACGAGACTATAATTAGAGGACACAGTTTAAAAATAAGAGGTCTCCTATTTAAGATGGAGATGAAGATAAATCTTTCCTAAGGGTTGTTAGCTTGTGGAATTCTCTCCCCCAGAGACCAATAAAGGTACTGGGCATGATTGGGGGGTCATTCCCGGTGCTTGTAGTGGCAGAGTACCCAATTATGTTTTTTTCCAATTAAGGGGAAATTTAGTGTGACCAATCCACTTAACCTGAACATATTTGGGTTGTGGGGTGAAACCCACGCAGACACGGGGAGAATGTGCAAACTCCACGCAGACAGAGACCCAGGGCCGGGATCGAACCCGGGTTGTCACCGCCGTAGGCAACAGTGCTAACCACTGTGCCACCATGCCGCCCTGGCACTCTTTTTCTTATGGCCCCCGGCGGCATATCTTGCCAAGGCCACACTTAGCCGCATATCCTGCTCATCGAAGCTCCTCAGTGCAGGGCAAGACAATGTGACGCCTGGACCTTCTGCCCCCCCCCCCCCCCCCCCCCCCCCGTGACTCCCCGACCTCCCTTCAATGCCCCAAATCATTTGTTGGGGAAGGGGAGGGTCCACAAGCAACCCCACATCCCACACCAGCAGGCACCCCCTGGGCCTGATCCCTGTCATGGGCAAAATGCCAGCCTGGGCTGGCCGTGCCACCTGGGCACTCTTAACAGTGCCAGGATGGCACCCTGGTGTCTCTGACAGGGGGCCCAGCTGGCAGTGCCAGGGTGTCCGGGGGGGCACCAGAAGTGCCAGGGTGCCAGCTTGACCAGAGGTTGACCAATTGGGGGCCTCTGATCGCCTGGGAGATCCCCCAAAGTGCCGTTCTGCCTGATTCTCGTTTGTGGCAACCATTGCTAAACGGTGCTTGGCTGGGGTCATCTCGGCGAGGCTGATGCCAGTGGCCGTTCGATGCAGCGGCAGTCTAGCTAAGTGAGCTTTTAAGCTCTTTTAGCTACATGAGGCGGGATCCTGGCCATTGTTAGACCTCGCGAGGCGTAACAAACGTCGGGAATCCCGGGAGATGCCTCTCCTGGGATCTACCGGCCACGTCCCGTTCTGATTCCGCTGGACGCGGCTGGTGAATCGTGCCTAGTGTTATTTAATGTGTTTAAAGGCAATTGAGTTGGACAGTTTCTTGGTTGACAAGGGAGTCAAAGGTTATAGGAGGCAGACAGGAAAATAGAGTTGAGGTCACAATCAGATCATACATGACCTTATTAAATAGAACAGGCTTGAATGGTCAAGTGGCCTACTCCTCCTAATTCCTCTGCCCATAATGTTAAAATCAATAATAGTATGTGGTGGAAGCATGATACAATAGCAAGTTTATTCTTCAAACAGCTGTCGAGTTACAAACTCCTTATGATTCCCCCAACTGTTCCAGCTGTGTCCATTTATACTCTTTAGGAGGTTGAGCTAATGATCATCATCTGTCCTTCACAATGCAATGAGCTTAACAATGTAATTGCCAAAGATTGCAATTGCTGATACATTGACACGTAAGCGTATTTGCGCTACCCTGAAATATTGAACATGGACTTAGAATGTTGAAGGTCCATAGATTAGTTAATCAGTCCTCTCCCTTTCCTCCGTTTTGCAAAACAGTAGAATTAGTATATCATTGCTTGTCAATCTTACCACAATGATCAAACAGTTTAGTTTTTCTTCCCTTATTTAATCTGTTGAATGCAGGGGCATGTTGCATCATTGTTGTGACATTATTGTGTCCAAGGTTTCCATTAATATACTCTCAAAATGAACAAGATTACATTTTTTTTCCTTCACTATTCTCGTGTAACTATACCTACCTTTCCTCGTCTCTGGTTTGGGTGAGGCTGCAGGCTTTCTTATTGAATCTGCAGTCACATGTCTTGAATAAAACAGGTAATTTAAAGTGTGGCTACTAGATTTGTGTTTGACAACCGGGGATTAATACCTACAATCATTAACACTGATGATCAGCTTCTTGATGTATTTGGAGTAACAACTTAAATGAGCTGATATTCCAGTTCAATAAGCCATTTACAACTTAACATTGCTTCGTACTTTTTAAAACCTGGATAACTTTTACATTGTGTGTTTTAAAGTGAACAATAGCTGACTGTTTCAAACCGACACACCTAAAGGAGGTAACAGTTGACTTAAATAGCTAAAGAAAACAGCAGTGATTGTTCATCAAATACTCAATTATCTAATTTAACTTAGGAGCTTAGAGTTTGGTGGAGTTTTGCCACACCTGCAAAATGTTAGCCCTTAGAGGTAAATGAAGTTTTTTAAAATGGTGGCGTTGTCTTGGGCGAAGTATACCTAATTGTGTAGTTCTAGAGAACTCAAACATACCTGAAGCTAAAAGAATAGATGCATTTCACAGGTTTATGAATAACTAGAAGGATGTTTTGCAGTAAGTACACATGGGGAGTTAAATTACCCCACCTTTTCTAATAATATCAGTTAGGAAGTCTTGTTTGAAAAATAATTGTGGTTAGGTAGGCAAATAAGTGCGTTTTGCTTGGCTCAAAAGGCAGAAATTGCAAAGGTGTCTGTTTCTGATTAATGTCTAACTACCTTGATAGTGTGAGCATAGGCGAGAACAGGGTAGGACCCAGCTGTTTCTCATCATGGTTGAATAACCTAGTGTCACCAACTGTTTATCATCACACAGGAAAATGACTGCTTACACAAGATATTAGTCTATGATAATTCAGCTGGGTGGTGAAGTAGGAAACCAGACTGAAATCTTTTTTTACTTATTGCATGATTTGCTTACATAATGCGATATTACATATGTTTGCCTACTCGCTAATCAACACCCCACAATCGCTTATTGTCACAAGTAGGCTTCAATGAAGTTACTGTGAAAAGCCCCTAGTCACCACATACATGTGTTCAAGGTACTTAATCAATCAATGCCCTTCTACTGTGTAACCTTAATCTTGAAAATACAACTAGCATATTCATTCATTGCTTGGTATCCATTTCCCAAGGATTTTAGCCAGGCGAGAAGATGACACTTTCAGAGAGAAAAAAGGATGGCAGAAAATTAGGAGAGGGGTGGTGGGTGATGGAATAATGGAATTCTGCAGGCTTCTCACAATCCTTCTGTAACTTTGACTGGTGAGCAGACATTTTTTCCAGGATTCTGCTGATCTCCCATTGGAATTCTTGCCTGGAAATTTCAGGTGCCTCTTTTTGCATAAAAATAATTATTCAAGGGGGTGGGGTAGGGGAAGGTCTCGGAAATCTATAAAGAACTTATGGAGTGGGAGGGAACCCAGATAGGTGAGATAAAGCGTAAATGGGAGGATAAGTTGGGAAAGGAGTTAAAGGCGGGTCTGTGGGAGGATGTTCTGAGCAGAGCCATCAAGTCCTCATCATGTGCCAGGTCCAACCTGATAATTTAAGGTGATTCACCGGGCACACATGACGGTGGCCTGGATGAGCAGTTTTTTTTGGGCAGAGGACAGGTGTGGGCAATGTGCAGGAGGGCCCGCAAATCATGTTCACATGTTTTGGGCATGTCCGAAGCTTAGAGGATTTTGGCAGGGATTTGACGATGTCATGTCCACGGTGCTAAAAACGAGGGTGGCGATTTTTGGAGTGTTGGAAGACCCGGGAGTCCAGGAGGTGAGAGAGGCCTTTGCCTCTTTGGTAGCCCGGAGACAGATCTTATTAGCGTGAAGGACTCGGAGCCTCCGAAACCAGGGGTATGGATTAGCGACATGGCTGGGTAAATTCGCCCTGAGAGGATCAGTATTAGGGTTCGTTCGGAGGTGGCAGCCGTTTATCGACTTCTTCGGGGAAAACTAAACTGTTAGCAGATACAATAAGGGGGGTGGGGTTAGGGAATAAGGGAGGCAGGGGGAGTTAGTTTAGTTTAGTTCAGTTTAGGCGGGAACAGCGAGAAGAGATGGAGGGACTCGGGGAGTGTGTGTATAACCAAGTTGGCGGGCTTTGGTGGTTGGTTTTGGGGGTGTTACGCACTGAATTATGTTTACATTTCTATTTGTATCTTTTGTTGTTGTAAAATCAGAAATGCCTTAATAAAATGTTTGTTACAAACAAACAATTATTCAAAACTAAAGACTAGCCAAGACTGAAGGTGCCAGAAGTCAAACAGACAGCAAAATTAGACAAAATATTAAACCAGTTAATTAAAGGGACACATTTGTCCTGTCGCAACTTGAAAAATGTGCATTTGTGAAGGGAAAATGTCTCTCATGGGGCTGCAATCTTTCCAGTTCTGAGTGTTTGTATCACCCCTAAATATAAAAATACCTAAGCTTTTACACAAATCATTGAGTCTTTCTGTGAGTCACCAACTGTTGTTGTTGGGGTTGGGTACATTTACATACCTAAAAGTCACCTCAATACAGTTTTTTAACTCTGAAGAAGTAGTGTGAGAGGAGCACAGTTTCCCATCGCTTCAGTTTGATACTATTTTGAGAGCAACTCCAGTGCAGTGTCAAACTGAATTTTAAGACATTCTCAAGGATGGATTTCTTTAAATTACCTGCCATGAACATGAAAACTTAGTGCAGAATCAATTGCCTTTATTTTCAAGATTTAAATTTCTGCAAGTTCTTTAATGCACGAATCCACGCAACAGTAACTTCATTGAAGCCTGTCGTGATCTGTACATCTGTACATACATCTGCACATACACCAGGGACTGCAGACAGATGTAACAGCCACAGCATCACTAGCGGGCATCAGAGACGGCTATACAGGATCCAGCCCAAGGTAGGATCCGCCTCTTTCAGAAGCACAGGGCTAGGGAGCAGCAGCAGCAGACAGAGACAGCTCAGCGTAGGCAGCTTACCTAAGCTTCACTGGTCATACCTCTTGACTGTATTACATCTAGTTAAGCTCTGGAAACAGAACAAACCTACTAAATAAAGTGTTTGTGTTAACTGGAAGTCTACAATCTTTATTCAGACTTGGAGAATATAATAAAGCCTACTTGTGACAATAAGCGATTATTATTATGACAGAGTTTGAGTTCAGGCACCATGTGGCACAAATAGGGTATTACTGCTTGGAATCTATACTACAACTATCTAACACTGGTAAAAATGCAGTGGGTTTGTGGGTAATATAAATTTGTTAAATACAAATTCAAACTGGAGGATAGCATTCATGGTCTGAGGTTGCTGAACTTAACATTGAGTTTAGAAGGCTGTAAAATGCCTAATTGGGTGGTGAGGAATTGTACCTTCAACTTGCATTGGCCTCCGCTGGAGCATTGTAGCATTGAGGAGACAGGAATATGAACATGAGAGTAACATGGTGAAAGCCTAGGGCAGTGCCCTATTTATAGAACATCAGAGTTCCTGCAGTGCAGAAGGCGTCCATTCGGCCGATCGAATCTGCACTGACCCTCTGAAAGAGCACCGTACTAAGGCCCACTCCCCCAAACTATCCCCATAACCCCATCTAATCTTCACATCTGTGGACACTTAAGAGGCAATTTAGCAGGGCCAATCAACCTAACCTGCATATCTTTGGACTGTGGGTGGAAACTGAAGCACCAGAGGAAACCCACGCAGACACTGAGATAAAGTGTAAACTCCACGCAGTCACCCCAGGCCAGAATTGAACTTAGGTCGCTGACGCTGTGAGACAGTGCTAACCACTGCCCCACCTTACTGCCCTTTATACCACATGGTACCTGAATTGGAACTCTGTCGTTCTCCCCTGGAGAAATTTCTGTTATGTGTGGATCCGTGCATCAATAGTACTTGTGTAACAATTGAAATTTAAATCTTGATGGTGAAATGGCAAGTGACCGGAAGATCAGGGTCATACTTGCAGACTGAGCGAAGTTGTTCTGCAAAGAAGTCACCCAATCTGCAATGTGTCTCCTAATGTAAAGGAGACTGCATTGTAAACAGCAAATACAGCAGACTAAATTGAAAGAAGTACAAGGTAAAAAGTAGGAATTTAAGTTGTGCATTAGAGGACAAGACTGTCTTTGTACAGACATTGTTACCTTAGTCACACAAATAAAAAACAGAATTTCAGGAAACTTGATAGATTGCTTCCTTTCTGCACAAAATTGCATAATTTTGAGATAAGAAAAATGGGAATCGCATACGTGCATCTCTGTGTCAAAGCATTTGTTGCTTCCAGTGTGCTCTCCCTATTAATCTTGTTTGCTGTGCTTTATCTTTTACTTCCTCATCTCATTGAATTTTTAAGGTTATTTCTGCCTTTAGGTTGCTTCAAGCTGCTTAAAATTATAAGATACCTCACAGATGAGGGGCAATTTGGCCCATTTTGATTCATTATTACAGAGACATGCAAATGTCACTTAACTGTAGCATCCAATTTTTTTCATTATTTGTTCATGGAAGTGAGCGTTGCTGGCAAGGCCAGCATTCATCTCTTCCTACTGTTGAAAAAGTGATGGTGAGTTAACTTCTTAAACTGCTGCAGTCCATGTGGTCTAGGTACACTCACATTGCTCTGAGGGAGGGAGTTCCAGGATTTTGACCCAGCGACAGTGAAGGAACGTGATATAGTTTTTAAAAACTAATTTGAAGCTAGTGGGCATCACTTGCTAGGACAGCATTCATCCCTAGGACGGAACGGCGATATATTTCCAAGTAAGAATGGTAAGTGGCTTGGAGGGGAACATTTCAGGTTGTGGTGTTCCCATGTATCTGCTGCCCTTGTCCTTCTAGTGGTTTGAAGGTGCTGCCTAAGGAGCTTTGTGAGTTCCTATAGTGCATCTTGCAGATGGTTCACACTGCTGCCACTGTTGTCGGCGGTGGAGGGAGTGGGTTAATGGAAGGGGTGCCAATAAAGCAGGCTGCCTTGTTGTGAATAGTGTCAAGCTTTTTGAGTATTGTTGGAGTTGTATTCATCCAGGCAAGTCAAGAGTATTCCATCACAATCCTGACTTGTGCCTTGTAGATAGTGAACAGGCTTTGGGGAGTCAGGAGATGAATTACCTCAGAATTCCTAGCCTCTGCCATGCTGAGATAGAGAATCTGGTGAACTATGCGATGACAGTAATCTCTCCCTCAATGTCAACAAAACAAAGGAGATTGTCATCGACTTCAGGAAGCGTAGTGGAGAACATGCCCCTGCCTTTCTCAATGGGAACGAAGTAGAAAGGATCGAGAGCTTCAGGTTTTTAGGTGTCCAGATCACCAACAACCTGTCCTGGTCCCCCCATGTTAAGAATCCCCCATAGCCCCCATATCCCCACTATAGTTAAGAAAGCCCACCAACGCCTACTTTCTCAGAAGACATTTTGTAAATTTGACATGTCACCTACGACTCTCACCAACTTTTACAGATGCGCCATAGAAAGCATTCTTTCTGGTTGTATCGCAGCTTGGAATGGATCCTGCTCTGCCCAAGCCCGCATGAAATCACAAAAGGTCGTGAATGTAGCCCAATCCATCACGCAAACCAGCCACCCATCCATTGACTTTGTCTACAATTCCCGCTGCCTCGGAAAGACAGCCAGCATAATTAAGGACCTCGCGCACCCCGGGCATACTCTCTTTCACCTTCTTCCGTCAGGAAAAAGATACCAAAGTTTGAGGTCGCGTACCAACTGACTCAAGAACAGCTTCTTCCCTGCTGCCATCAGACTTTTGAATGGACCTACCTCGTATTAAGTTGATCTTTTCTCTACACCTTGCTATAACTGTAGCATTATATACTGCAGTCTCTCCTTCCTTCCCTCTGTACGGTATGCATTGTTTGTACAGCATGCAAGAAACAATACTTTGCACTGTAAACTAGTTCATGTGACAATAAATCAAATCAAACCTTGTAGCCAGAGACCATGAAGATATAATCAGCCTTGGAGTTTAAAGTTATTCAGTTTCCTTGGACCGAATTCCAACTTATCATTTATTTTATTCTTTCCATAATGTGACCAAAGCAGAAATGCTCATGGAGAACTATTTGTCAAAACAATTTCTATGTCCATTGTGGACCAACAAGCATCTTAAGATATTTTCAGTGTTACAAGTGCTATATGAATGGAAGTTGTTGCTACAGAGGTAAAAAAGTTTGAATTTTGTTGGGGCTGTTAAATCTAACTTCCAAGAAAATAAATTGTACTTCATGTTTATCTTGCGTACGTCTCTGCGAAACGATGCCATGACTATTTGAATGCAGTGCTGATCATGGCTGTGCAGCAACATTTGTGTTCAGTCTGCGCATGAACTTAAGTCGGCCACGTGTCCATGGCTACGCAAAGAAATTGAAGTATCTGTGTACTGAAATCACCCATACACTGCACAAAACTGGAAAGCCCAATTGTTTAACATTGTAAATGTAATTGCATTTATTTTAGATCTTTTAAGTCTGTATGGGACATTTGCAACAAAATTTCTCAAATGGTTTGCCCTGTATGGAGCATTACAAAATGTTAGTGCATGGTAAAGGAACAATTTAGCACAAAGACACATGAGATATTAAGACAGTACTAAAATCAGTTAGAATTGAACTTGATCAAACAGTTAGATTTTAAAGGGAATTTTAAAGTTGGATAGGAAGAAAAGTTTCTAAAAACAATAATAATAATCTTTATTATTGTCACAGATAGGCTTGCATTAACACTGCAATGAAGTTACTGTGAAAATTCCCTAAGTTATCACATTCCGGCACCTGTTCGGGTACACAGAGAGAGAATTCAGAATGACAATTCACCTAACAAGCACGTCTTTCGGGACTTGTGGGAGGAAACACAGACCATGATGCTGTGCTAACCACAGTGCTACTCTATCGAGGGTCTTGTATAGCTTCTTCCCAAATGATTGAAGGCATGTCCACTAATGGAGGGTGAAGGAAATTAAGGATGCACAAGAGGGCAGAATTGGAGGAAAGCGGATTTCTTTGAGTATTGTCTGGTTGGCGAAGTGGTGGGATATGCAGGAGTTTGAACACCAAGGTGAGAATGTTATATTTTTCATTGGATTGCTGGAAGTCTTTTTCACCTCAAACACACTCATGCCAGTGGAAGGAAAACTTTATTTTCCAGAATAACATTTTTACCTCATGTTTTTGGCTCGTTTCACTGCTGTGATAGAATACAAATTGCTATTGCCTTGATACATGAAAACTCCTTTTAAATTAAGTAATTCATTTCAGAAGGGCCTGTGGAAGTAGTTGAGTCGGATACATTAGGGACCTTCAAGCAGCTATTGGATTGGTACATGGATTACGGTAAAATTATATAGTGTAGATTTATTTGTTCTTAAGGGCAGCACGGTAGCATTGTGGATAGCACAATTGCTTCACAGCTCCAGGGTCCCAGGTTCGATTCCGGCTTGGGTCACTGTCTGTGCGGAGTCCTCCCCGTGTCTGCGTGGGTTTCCTCCGGGTGCTCCGGTTTCCTCCCACAGTCCAAAGATGTGCAGGGTAGGTGGATTGGCCATGATAAATTGCCCTTAGTGTCCAAAATTGCCCTTGGTGTTGGGTGGCGGTGTTGAGTTTGGGTAGGGTGCTCTTTCCAAGAGCCGGTGCAGACTCAGGGCGCCGAATGGCCTCCTTCTGCACTGTAAATTCAATGATAATCTATGATTAATCTAGGACAAAGGTTCGGCACAACATCGTGGGCCGAAGGGCCTGTTCTGTGCTGTATTTTCTATGTTAAGGGTATTTGTGAAAAAAATATTGTCTTTCCTTATTTCCTGTTAGTTCTTGTGGAGTGCTCCAATCTCTTTGGGGAGTGGGGGGGGGGGGGGCGATTTTTGTACTATGATGAAAAGCAGGCAGTAGTAATTTCTGTGAATTCCAACCTTTGCACAAAGGGCAACTAGAACTTGTAAGTTAGCCAGTAATGAACTTAAACTCCCAAATGGGTCATCTGGGTTCTTTCAGGGCACAGCGTATTGGAATACCAGTTTCCTCTGTGTAACTATTTCATTGCTGTCCATTTAAAAAAAAATCAGTTTACACAGAGATTGTGTTTTAAGTAAAATGTGTCTGCAGTTGTTTCATGTTGTCTTCAAAGTGGATGGTCTACCAGCTGCTAATCAGCTCTAAGATATATATAATAGCACTACTGATTTAAATCTTACTTTTGAAGCCAAACTCAATGGCAGAAAAAGGTAAGAATGAAACTACAACTTGGCTGATCAAGATAATTCAGTGACATAAATTGGATGAGAAATTAGCATCTTATTAAAGGTGAAATTACAGTATTGGGACTATTAGTATTGTTAATAGTAAACTTTCACGTGCCATCTTTGAGTAATAATGAAATTTGCTAAATATTCAGTTTAGTCATTCACTGAACAGAACTGAACCTGGCATCACCCTGGTTGATCACAGGAAATGAATAGTGGGCATATTGAAAATAATAGAAATCAGGAAATTGTTTAAGAGATGAAGGGCCAGATTTTGCAGCAAAATAAATGACCTGGAAGAAAGCTGTCCACAAAGATCTATTGATTCCTGGCCTGGATTTTCCTTTTCCCAACAACAGTTTGAATCTGATGCCAAGTCAAAGGGATCTCCAAGTGTCCAGCACAGTGATGCCACCAAGCAGTCAATCAAAATGAAGAATTGTCGCAGTGAAGTTTTCAGTTTTAATTAAAATTTTATAGAGAACAAAATAAATGATTAGGAGACGCACAGAATTTAGGTGGAAGCTGAAATATCAGACTTCATTTTTAAAATATAAATGAGAGGTTTTTTTATTGTAATGGAGAAGTATTATATTCCACAAATATAAAATTAGTTTTTCAGGATCGATGCAGTTGTTCAGCAGTAAATAGGAAATTAGTACCTTGATGAAAAGCCCATTACACTTCACTAAAAAAGTATAACTTTTTCAAGGATTGTTACAACAAGCCTAATAGCATGTAAGGGCACATTTTCATCAGTTCAGTTATTTCTTTAAAAAAAAAAATTAATTTAGAGTACCTAATCCTATTTTTCCAATTAAGGGGCAATTTATTATGTCCAATCCCCCTACGTTGCACATCTTTGAACTGTGGGGATGAGACCCACGCAGACACTGGGCGAATGTGCAAACTCCACAGGGACAGTAACCCGGGACCGGGACCAAATCCGGGTCCTCGGTGCCCTAAGGCAGCAGTGCTAATCACCGTGCTGCCCCAGTTCAGTGATTTCTAATTAATGTCAACATTGCACCCTATGGCGAAGCATAGAATCACTGGCAACAGCTTCTGGATTTCTGTACTTTATTTGTGACTCCAGAAGTTGCTACCACTTTAGAGGAGGAGTAATGACAGTGAACACTGACGGTTGCAGCATCATTATTACTGCAAAGTCTAAGCTGATATATACATTTACCAAATGGTTGCAAGCACATGCCAGTCAGTTTAACAATTGTGGCATATTTTAGTAAAATCGGTGGAAAATTAGGTCCCACAACAATACACTTTACATTTGGAAAATGTCTCTAAGGCACAATATAAAGTTATAACCAATCAAGTGAATGCTGAACTCGGGTTATTCAAAAGTTGACTAAAAGCTTCAGTGAACAGGTAGGCTTGAGTTGAGCTCTATCGAGGTTCCTAAAGGAAGTGGAGAGGTAGAGAGGTTTCGGAAGAGAATTCCGGAGCATGGGGCCTAGGTGGCTGAAAAACATGGGGCGGGATTCTCCGACCCCCCGCCGGGTCGGAAAATCCCCGGGGTGGGGCGGCGCGAATCCCACTTCGCCGCCCTGACGGCGGCTGCCGTATTCTCCAGCGGCAGTTTTCGGGCGGGGGCGGGATCACGCCACGCCGGTCGGCGGCCGTTGGCAGCGGCCCCCCTGGCAATTCTCTGGGCCGAGCGGCCGTCGGTTTCTGGTCAGTCCCGCCGGCGTGGATTGGACATGGTAGCACACGGCGGGACCTGGCTGGTAGGCCAGCTGGTGCGGTCCTCTTGGGGGGGGGGGGGGGGGGGGATCCGTCCCCCGGGGCCCCCATGGTGGCCTGGCCCGCGATTGGGGCCCAACCGATTTGCGGTCGGACCTATTTTGTGTGAGCACTACTTCCTTCCGCGCCGGCTCCTGTCGGGCTTCGCCATGGCCGGCGCGGAGAAGACACCCCGCTGCGCATGCGCCAGAATTCGCCGGCCGGGGTCTGAGCCCCCAAAGTCAGGAGTGTGGGGCAGTGATATGGTAGGGTTTCTCAGTCTGGAGAAAATCAATTTTTGTTCTGAGAGGATCAATACAGGGATTTGCCCAGAGTTGGCAGCCGTTTATCCATTTCTTTAACAAAAATTGAACGTCAGCAGCAAGGGAGGGAAAGGGAAAAGAGGGGGGAGGAAAACAGGAAAGACATGGTAATGATAAATAAGGACAGGGAACTTAGTACAAGGGTAATTGGGGACAGGGCTGTGGTTTATTGTTTGTTCTTTTAGGGGGTATTTTGTGCGTCGACCCGCGCGGTTGTTTTAGAAATGTCAACATGTTAAATTGTGAAAATTACAAATGCTTCAATTAAATATTTTCTAAAAACAAAAGTGTGACATCAACAGTACAGTACTGGTCTCCTTGTTTAAAGAGGGATGTAACTGCGCTGGAAACAGTTCAGAGAAGGTTTACTAAACTGATACCTGGATTGGGTGGGTTGTCTTGTGAGGAAAGGTTGAACCGTCTAGGCTTGTATCTGCTACGTCTTGATTGACCATCTCAAATTTTCCAGGATCTTATGCATTTCAATGTGGAGAGGATGTTTCTTGTGGAGAATCTAATACTAGGGGCCACTGTTTAAGAATAAGGAGCCATCCATTTAGGAACGAGATGAAAGAGATTTTGTTTACTCCAAAGGTTTAGTATCTTTGGAACTCCCTTCCTCAGAAGACAGTGGAAACAGAGTCTTTGAGTATTTTTAATAATCTTTATTGTCACAAGTAGGCTTACATTAACACTGCAATGAAGTTACTGTGAAAAGCCCCAAGTTGCCACATTCTGGCTTCTGATCGGGTGCACTGAGGAAGAAAGGCAGAAATAGATTTTAGTGATAACGACCACCCATGGTACGGTCCAAGTTTATTATGGACAAGGAAAAAGGTGACCTGCAAAAGACGGTTTTGGATTCGGGGAAGGCAGATTTTACTAAAACAAGGCAGGATCTGGCCAAAGTTGACTGGGAATACATTCTGTGGGAAAATCTATAGCGGAGCAGTGGAGGGCATTCAAAAAGGAAATGGGGAGAGTACAGAGCAAACATGTACATGGGGTGGCACAGTGGTTAGCACCAGTCCAGGGTCCCGGGTTTAATTCCAGCCTTGGGTGACTGTGTGGAGTTTGCACTTTCTCCCCGTGTCTGCGTGGGTTTCCTCGGGGTGCTCTGGTTTCCTCCCACAGTCCAAAGATGTGTCGTACTACGTGGGTGATTGGCTATATTAAATTGCCCTTTGTGTCCAAAAAGGTTGGATGGGCTTACTACGTTATGGGGATAGGGTGGAGTATGGGCTTAAACAAGGGCCGGTGCGGACTCAATAGGCCGAATGGTTTCCTTCTGCACTTTAAATTCCATGATTCCATGATCTACCGGCCTCCCTCAATTCTTCAGCCTCCCCAGGGAGACTGCAGCCGGGTGCCGGTCCGTGCTGGTCCACACACATGTGGACCAGGCGGAATGGCACCCGAGGGGTCTCCCGGGTTATCGGACTGCTGGGTGGCTCTCTGGCCCTCCCCCTGGAACGCAGGCACCTTGGCACTGCCACTCTGGAACTGCCAAAGTGCCCAGATGGCATTGCCAAGGTAGCAGGAGCACTGCCAAGGTGGCAGGGGTGAGGGGGGGGGGCATGCTCATAAGATTAGGGTGGAGGGTGGGTTTGAAGGTTGGGCGAGTGCAGGGCAGGTAAGTAGGGGCCTCTGGGTGGTTGGAGGGGTGATGGGTGGGGCCCTGAAGGGAGGGGGTTCTGTAAGAGGGCTTGGGGGGGCCTGAATAGGGGGGGCTACCCCAGGGAGTAGTGGGGTGCCCTCACTTGGGGTATGGGGAATAGTGCCCATGTGTGTGGGGGGGTGACATCACCCATGAGTGGGGGATCCACAAACTAACTTCGAGGTCGGGGCACCCTTTCAAAATGGCGGCCCGATCTCCGAGTTCAGCTCCCAGTGCTAAAAAAAATTCCAAGTGTGGGCTAAACTGGTGGGAAACTCCCCAGGGCCCAAAATATTGACTTAATCGTCGTAGCATAGCGGTGGGCAACTTGCTGAAAAACCCGCCATAAATTAACTTCGAAATTTTTGGGAAGAATCGTGCCCTTAGTCTCGCCTCATATGACAGTTCCGCCATCCCAGGAACCAGTCTGGTAAACCGTCGCTGCACTCCCTCCATAGCAAGAACATCCTTCCTCAGATAAGGACACCAAAACTGCAAACTATATTCAAGGTGTGGCCTCACCGATGCCCTGTATAATTACAGTAAAACAGCCCTATTCCTATACTAATCTTCTCGCTATGAAGGTCAACATACCATTTGCCTTCTTTACTGCCTGCTATGCTTGCGTGCTTACTTTCAACGACTGATGCACGAGGACACCAAGGTCTCGCCGAGTATCACCTCTCTCAATTTACACCCATTCAAATAATAATCACAAATGGTGGTGGTAGAAGTCTGCTTGAGTAATTGGAGAACAATATCATAGAATTTCATAGAATTTACAGTGCAGAAGGCCATTCGGCTCATCGAGTCCGCACCGACTCCTGGAAAGAGCACCCCACCCAAGGTCAACACCTCCACCCTATCCCCATAACCCAGCAACCCGACCCAACACTAAGGGCAATTTTGGACACTAAGGGAAATTTATCATGGTCAATCCACCTAACCTGCACATCTTTGGACTGTGGGAGGAAACCGGAGCACCCGGAGGAAACCCACGCACACACGGGGATGATGTGCAGACTCCGCACGGACAGTGACCCAAGCCGGAATCGAACCTGACACCCTGGAGCTGTGAAGCAATTGTGCTATCCACAATGCCACCGTGCTGCCCCTGGTATCCAGTGGTGTGCCACAGGGATCAGTGCTGGGTCTCTTATTGTTTGTTATATAAATAAATTATATGGAGGAGAATGTGGGAGCAATGATCAGTATGTTTGCAGGCGACACTAAGATTGGTAGGGTGAAGTGAAGAAGTGGGTCGTAGGTTACAGGAAGATATAGATGGGTTGGTCAGATGGGCACAGCAGTGGCAGATGGTATTTAACCTGATAAGTGTGAGAGGAAGCAGTTTGGAAGAAGGAACAGAACAAAGGTGTATGTAATGAATGGCAGGACACTAGGGAGCTCAGAGGAACAAATGGATCTTGGGGTACTTGTTCACAGATCCCTGATTATAGCAGAGCAGGCGAATGGGGTAGTTAAGGCATAGTGAGCGCTTGCCTTTATCAATCATGGTATGGTGGTTATGTTGAAGCTGTACATAATGTTGGTTTGGCCACAGCTGGAGTTCTGTGCAGTTCTGGTCACCTCACTGTAAGAAGGAGGTGATTGCATTGCAGGGGGTACAAAGGAGATTCACCAGGATGTTGCCTGGGATGGAGCTTCTGAGCTATAAAGAGAGATTGGCTAGGCTTGGATTGTTTTCCATAGAGTAGAGAAGACTGAGGAGGGATGTGATTGAGGTGTATAAGATTACGAGGGGTTTAGACAAGGTAAATAGGAAATAGCTGTTTCCCTTGGTTGGGTGGTGAATCTGTGGAACTCTTTGCCACAGAAGGCTGTGGAGGCTAAATCATCGAGTGTGTTTAAGACAGAGATGGATAGGTTCTTGATTTATAAGGGGATCAGGGGTTGTGTGGAGAAGACAGGAGAATGGGGATGAGAAAAATATCAGCCATGATTGAATGGTGGAGCAGACTCAATGGGCTGAGTGACCTAATTTTGCTCCTATGCCTTATGGTCTTATAATTTTCATGTGAGGGGCAGGCGATTCAAAGGAAATTTGAGAAAGATAATGTACTCGGGGTGGTTAGAATCTGGAATGTACTGCTTGGGTAGGTAGTGGAGGCTGGAAACCTTACAACCATTAAAAAGCTCTTGGATGAGCACTTGAAACACCATCACACTCAAGGGTATGGGACAAATGCAGGTAAGTGGGATTAGCGCAAGATTAGGGATAGTTATTGTTGATGTAGACTCTAAGGGCCTTTTCTGCACTGTACCTATGACTAGGTAGAATCTTGATTAATTAAGGGATGAAAGATCATCGGGAGTAGGCGGGAATGTGAAGTTGAGATTATAAGCAGATCAGCCATGATCTCATTGAATGGGGGAGCAGGCTCGAAAAACAGTTATGTTTGTATTCAGTCTAGCAAAGGTCTTATCCAGAACTCTCATTCTGTGTTGTAAAGTGAAAGGTGGATAAATGTACCCCAACTAACCTTGACCAGTTTGCAGTAATCCTTTTCAACTCGGGTGAGTTACGCGTTGAGATACACAAAGGGGACAAGAGTCGGGTGACACAATTTTATTGAACGCTTTTTCAAGGAAAAGCAATATTTATCAAACTATTATTTACTTTAATTAAACTCTATCGAACCCTATCAATTTCTTCACATGACTCTTCAGTAAACAGTCTGAAATCTACACGAGGTATCTACTAATAACACGCTCTTCTGAGTATTCGCTACACCTATCCACAGGCCCCTATCACTGTATTTAAACTGTTTGTCTGAAAAAACTGGTAATACCCTTCCACTAAGGCTCAGGCAGGCTGTTCCTTGGTCTTTGAGGGTTTCAGGATCACAAGTTGTCGATTTGGGCTTCCCTTCTTGTCTAGGACTGGTTCTGATCTTTGGGTCGTCTGTGTCTGATCAGTCTGATGCTTGCCACACGGTACAATGAGCTGGAGCTGCTGTGCTGCTCAGCTGCCAGTCGAGGTGTTCTCTGGAGACGCTATTGAAGAAGGTGCAAAAAGCAGAGAGCTGGGACTCCAGGGGGCCTTTTTTATCTCCCTCTCCGCGCTGTTGTGCCCTTTTCAAAGACTCTGCGTCCTCTGTCCAATTCTAGCACCGGGCGGGGCAGGAAGATCTAATGAGGTGCCATATTTGGAGGTCGCAGAACAGGGTTTTGAACCTTCAAATCTCAAGTGCTCTCCTTGGCACGCGATGCCTCTGGCCTGCTACTGAGCTGGGTGTCACCAAGGCTGTGTAGCATTCTTAAAGCAGGCTCTCTGGAGGTGTGAACAGCGTTTTTTTCTGAAACAACATGGCTGTTAGTACCTGGCCAGGCAACTTCAGGCCTGTCTGGTTTTGACAGGAAGTTGATTGTCCAAAGCCTTGCTGTATTAATACTGTCAGTTCCAGCTCTGCAGTTTGCAAATTGCAGAGTCCGGCTAGGTTTAAACTTGGCTTCCACAGGTTTAATCCATCCTGATGAAAAAATGTCAATATTTCTGTTAACAATCTTGGAGGTTATGGGTCACCTGATGGCCATCAAACACCCCGATGAAAGTACTTTTGTAAGGATGTCAGAGGGATATGAAAATATGATTTCTGACCTAGCACTCCACACGGAACTGTATAAGCTGCACCACATTGTGGAGCCAAGAAGAATCTTGAGTTAACAAAGGAAAGCAATGCACATTTTTTAGTATTATGGAAATTGATTCATAATTTTGGGATCAAATTATGGAGCTAATTATTTTGAAACTCTCTCTTCTCCTTTCACAGTTGTGCCTGTAATCCTCAAATCGTTGACTTTTGATGAGAAGCGTGGTGCTTGCAGTGTGGGCTCGAATGTGAGAGATGCAGCTTGTTATGTCTGCTGGGCTTTTGCTCGTGCTTATGATCCTCAAGAAATGAAACCATTTGTCAATCAGATAGCAAGGTAAAAGTATTTTACAATCTTATCTTTTCATATGACTTCTAAGTGAAATGAGGCTGTATAATCTCTGTCTGCTTCTGTGAGATTTGGACCATGCATAAAAGGACAACTGTTTGCATTTATATTGCAATAAGAGACTGCAGGACAGCATGAGGGGTTATTGGGTTATGGGAATAAGGTGGACGTGAGGGCTTAAGTGGGTCGGTGCAGACTCGATGGGCCGAATGGCCTCCTTCTGCACTGTATGTTCTATGTTATGTTCTATGAAAGTTTCTATTTAAAGTGAAGGCTGAGATGTTTAAGTTATAACTGCAGTCTAAAGGTTCCTTTACCTTGCGCTAACATGTGTCTTTGCTGTGACTTCAAGAGTGCCCATAATGCAATTGCATGACATTTTCCCTTTTTCATACTGATTAAGCTGAAACCCCTTTAGTAAGTGTGTCATTTATGGGAAGTTCCATGCTGAAGTTCCAGGCCCTCAAAACCAGATTAAGATTGCTTGGAAAAGTATTTTACTAAGTACTACCTACTGGTAGTAGATGGAAGAATCTTTCATTCCAGCTCTTAAGGTCTGGTGGCCACTGTCAAACCAAGCACAACATCTCGCTGAATCTTGTATTTCTGTGCTTCAGTCTGGTTTATATTCCTTACTATTTCTCTGCCAGCTTTTCATCGCTCTTGGCGCAGTGGTTAGCACTGCTACCTACGTTGCTGAGGACCCGGCCCTGGGTCACTGTCCGTGTGAAATTTGCACATTCTCCCCGTGTGCGTGGGTCTCACCCCTATGACCCGAAGATACGCAGATTAGGTGGATTGCCCATGCTAAATTACCCCTTAATTGGAAAAGAATAATTGGGTACTCAAAATTTATTTTAAAAAAAGCTTTTCATCGCTCCTTTAGGCAATGCCAAAAACATAATGCTTTAAATGCTTTCATGCCAATTGTGGCATAGTCAAAAGTTGAATGATGGTGTGAGTTTTGAATTTTCAGTTGGTATTTGCATATATTCTGGATGTCCTAACTTCAATATTTACTCAGAGTGACATGCAATAATTTGGTTTTCAACTTGGAACATTTTGTAAGTAAAACACAAAAGGCCATCTTAAGGTAGATTCAGCACAGTTGATTTGTGCATGGAGATTATTTTACCAAATTAGATTTTGGAAGAGGTCAGCCTCAGATGGGAGTTGAAGACAGCACCTCTGACAGTATGGCTTTCCCTCTGTACTGGTGTGTCAGTCTACATTTTTGTGGTCAAATACTGGAAGTGGAACTTTAATCCACAACCTCTGACTCAGAATGCCACCAGCTGAACCATGGCTGGCACAAATGTCCTTTTGTCAGAACAGGTATAAGTTAGAAATGCAACTGCTTTTAATCAAAGAAGGGAGTGAAGGAGAGTACAAAACAAAGAGGGAAAGCTTTGTGATAGGGTGAAAAACAAGAAAGATTAAATGGCAAAATGAATGACGTTAGAAAGGAAAAATTGGGAGTGATGGGACAATGCACAATTTTCCCTTTCTACTAGAAGAAAAAATGGAGGCCATCAACAAGAAGGATCAACCCAGTTAAATAACAGACGTCATGGAGCGATTGTAAATGAACCATGAGGATGTGAGGATGGTGCAAGACAGATTTGTGTGACAGACCATGATAGCAGAACTTCTGGTTGGAGTAGTTACAAGCAGAGGGAGAGAGAGAAAGGAACAATTAAAGAATCAAAAAAATAAGGTTAGAAGAGTTATTATAAAGGCATTACCAGCAACAGCTGTGTGAAGAAATGGGGGCAATGCTTGTGAGCTGAAGTTGTTCTGTCTGAGCGACCCTGAAGTGTTTAACTGAAAGGCAAGATTTTTGTTTCGCAAACTTCCGATGAGCTTCATTAGAACATTGTAAAAGGTGAAGGCCAGTAGAGAGCAGAGAATTAAAAATGCAAATTGAAATGGCAAAAATGGAAAATCTTGATTGAACAATCTTTTTGAGAAGGTAATGGAGACTATGGGGAGTGGTTAGAATGGCTAGATGGCAATTGTGTGGTTCATTTTGATTCCTGTTCTGTCTGAGATAGACTTGAGATCTGCTGCCATGCCCTGTTCAGTGGCAGGAAATAGCGCTGCCAAGAAAAATGTCTCAGGATAAAGCATTACAAGGCAATGAGCCCCCAGGACATGACATTAGGCATGGCACTCATGGAGTGGAACAGCGAGGGTAGACTGTAGTAATGCGGTCGATGTTATTTATCTGGATTTTCAAAAGGCCTTCGGTAAAGTGCCCCACAGTAGACTAATGAGTAAGGTCATAGAATGTGGAGTCCGGGGACAACTGGCAGAATGGATTGCTAGATGGCTTCAAAATAGGAAGGAGAGAGTGGAAGTAGAGGGTAGTTACTCAAAGTGGTGGAAAGTGGTGCTCCACAAAGATCAGTGCTGGGACCACTGTTGTTCACAATTTACATTAACAATTTGGACTTTGGAATTAAAAACACAATTTCTAAATTTGTGGATCACAACAAAGTGGCCTGGGTGAGAGGTGGAAATAGTCAATACAGTATGTTCCTGTTTTAAGTTACCTCATTCAGCATTGTTCTGCTTCAGCATCTGCGTATAATAATAATAATCCTTATTGTCACAAGTAGGCTTACATTAACATGACAATGAAGTTACTGTGAAAGCCCCTAGTCGCCACATTCCGGCGCCTGTTCAGGTACATGGAAGGAGAATTCAGAATGTCCAATTCACCTAACAGCGCGTCTTTCGGGACTTGTGGGAGGAACCCGGAGCACCCGGAGGAAACCCACACAGACACTGGGAGAACGTGCAGACTCCACACAGACAGTAACCCAAGCCGGGAATCAAACCTGGAGCTGTGGAGCAACAGTGCTACCCACTGTGCTACCGTGCTGACCTTGGTAATAGGGCTGGTATGCACACTTAGCATCAGGATTTCTGCTTTAGCAACATTTTGCAGGACTCGAGTGACGGCTCCCCGACTCATTACAATTCTACAATTCACCACTTCCCTCTCCAACTCTGTCCTGTTCATTGATTCTCCGCCCAACTCTCTTTCCACCTTTCCACTTCCCTCCCCAACTCTGAGTCTCTCCACTCAGCTTCCCTCCTCGACTCTCTCACTCACAGCTTCCCTCCTCGACTCTCTCCCACTCGCAGCTTCCCTCCTCGACTCTCTCCCTACTCGCAGCTTCCCTCCTCGACTCTCTCCCACTTGCAGCTTCCCTCCTCGACTCTCTCCCACTCACAGCTTCCCTCCTCAACTCCTCTCCCACGCGCAGCTTCCCTCTTCGACTCTCTCCCACTTGCAGCTTCCCTCCTCGACTCTCTCCCACTCACAGCTTCCCTCCTCAACTCTCCCACTTGCAGCTTCCCTCTTCAACTCTCTCCCACTCACAGCTTCCCTCCTCAACTCTCTCTCACTCACAGCTTCCCTCCTCAACTCTCGACCACTCGCAGCTTCCCTCCTCGACTCTCCCACTCACAGCTTCCCTCCACAACTCTCTCCCACTCGCAGCTTCCCTCCTCAACTCTCCCACTCGTAACTTCCCTCCTCAACTCTCCCACTCGTAGCTTCCCTCCTCAACTCTCTCCCACTCACAGCTTCCCTCCTCGACTCTCTCTCACTCACAGCTTCCCTCCTCAACTCTCGACCACTGGCAGCTTCCCTCCTCAACTCTCTCCCATTCACAGCTTCCCTCCTCGACTCTCTCCCACTCGCAGCATCCCTCCTCGACTCTCTCCCAATCGCAGCTTCCCTCCTCGACTCTCGACCACTCGCAGCTTCCCTCCTCGACTCTCTCCCATTCACAGCTTCCCTCCTAGACTCTCTCCCACTCGCAGCTTCACTCCTCGACTCTCTCCCACTCGCAGCTTCCCTCCTCGATTCTCTCCCACTCACAGCTTCCCTCCTCGACTCTCCCACTCACAGCTTCCCTCCTCGACTCTCCCACTCACAGCTTCCCTCCTCGACTCTCCCACTCACAGCTTCCCTCCTCAACTCTCTCTCACTCACAGCTTCCCTCATCGACTCTCCCATTCACAGCTTCCCTCCTCAACTCTCTCTCACTCACAGCTTCCCTCCTCGACTCTCTCCCACTCGCAGCTTCCCTCCTCGATTCTCCCACTTGCAGCTTCGCTCCTCGTCTCTCTCCCACTCGCAGCTTTCCTCCTCGACTCTCTCACTCGCAGCTTCCCTCCTCGACTCTCTCCCACTCGCAGCTTCCCTCCTCGACTCTCCCAATCGCAGCTTCCCTCCCCAACTCTCTCCCAATCGCAGCTTCCCTCCTCAACTCTCTCCCAGTCGCAGCTTCCCCCCTCGACTCTCTCCCACTCACAGCTTCCCTCCTCGACTCTCTCCCAATCGCAACATCCCTCCTCGACTCTCTCCCAATCGCAACATCCCTCCTCGACTCTCTCCCAATCGCAGCTACCCTCCTCGACTCTCTCCCACTCGCAGCTTCCCTCCGCGACTCTCTCCCACTCACAGCTTCCCTCCTCGACTCTCCCACTCACAGTTTCCCTCCTTGACTCTCGCTCACTCACAGCTTCCCTCCTCGACTCTCTCCCACTCGCAGCTTCCCTCCTCGATTCTCCCACTTGCAGCTTCCCTCCTCGACTCTCTCCCACTCGCAGCTTTCCTCCTCGACTCTCTCACTCGCAGCTTCCCTCCTCGACTCTCTCACTCACAGCTTCCCTCCTCGACTCTCTCCCACTAGCAGCTTCCCTCCTCGACTCTCTCCAACTCACAGCTTCCCTCCTCAACTCTCTCCAACTCACAGCTTCCCTCCTCAACTCTCTCCAACTCACAGCTTCCCTCCTCAACTCTCTCCCGCTCACAGCTTCCCTCCTCGACTCTCTCCCACTCGCAGCTTCCCTCCTCGACTCTCCCAATCGCAGCTTCCCTCCCCAACTCTCTCCCAATCGCAGCTTCCCTCCCCAACTCTCTCCCAATCGCAGCTTCCCTCCTCAACTCTCTCCCAATCGCAGCTTCCCTCCTCGACTCTCTCCCACTCCCAGCTTCCCTCCTCGACTCCCTCCCACTCGCAGCTTCCCTCCTCAACTCTCCCACTCGCAGCTTCCCTCCTGGGCTCTCTCCCACTCTCAGCTTCCCTCTCACTCGTAGCTCCCTTCCCGTCTCTCCCGTTTGCTGCTCCCCTCCCGACTCTTTTACTTGTTGCTCCCCTCCTTGAACCCCCCGTCAACCCTTCCTCACAGCCCTTTAACTTGCAACCTCCCTCATTCCCTTGCTTGTATCCCTCACGCCCTTCACCTTAGCCCTTGTTCACAACATATTTAAGATAATTTGTTGAAACTTCCAATGGCGACATGTAGGTGGAGGTCACAATTTGGACGGAACCTGTTGGATGTTGGGCCCTTTTCACCCAGCTTTAGGGGGGAAATTTTATATGGTTGATCTCCAGCAAAGTTGCGGTAACTACAGAATGTCACAAGCCCAACAAAAAAAAAGGGACCGAAAGGAGCGAGCGGTAGTCAGCCTGAGATCTCGGGTTCGGTGCGGAGTTCGGTTGGTGGAAAAATGGTGGCAGCAAGCTCGCCAGGTGGGGCTGCGCCCATTGCGATGGATAAGCTGGCTGCGGTGATGGCGGTGAGGTTTGAGCGGCTGTTTTCTCAAGATCTTGGGCAGCATGGGAGCAAAATGATGGTTTTGCTCAAACAGTTGGTGGAAAACACGCTGGTCCCGATAAAGGAGGCTCTCGGAAAGGTGTCAAAGGCAGAGTGGGAGCAAGGAGAGGTGTTGAAGGGGGTGGAGGAGTCACGCCACAGCGACTTGTTCACCTCGATAGGAGAGGGGCTGCAGAGGGTGGAGGAGAGCAACAAAGAGCTGAGAGCCGAAGTGGAGGACCTGGCGAACAGGTCGCGGTGTCAGAATCTGTGGATTGTGGGGCTGCCTGGGGATGGGATGTACTTTGCGGAGATCTTCGCCAAGTTGTTGGGGGCGGGTGTTGTTAGACGCCTCTCTCTTTGGGCTGGATAGGGCTCACTGGTCACTCCGGCCGATAACAAGGGTGAATGAACAACCAAGCGCTGCAGTAGTCTGCTTTCATAGCTCCAGATGAGGGAGAAGGTGCTGCGATGGGCGAAGCAGAATCGAGAGGTGAGCTGGGAAGGCAGTGGTATTCGTATATGCCAATACGGTGGAGCTGGCAAGAAGGCAGGCAGCGTTGTATAACAGTAACGTGCTGTTCGGGATGATCGACCCGGCGAAGTTCAGAATTACACATAACTCCAAGGGCTATTACTTTGAGCTGGTGGAGGAGGTTGGAGGCGTTTGTGGAGGACCGGGGCTGAACTGAGTTTGGACTTTGTTTTTCTCATGTTGTGGTTGGGAGGGTATGATTTTAGGATGTTGGGGTTTGTTTCCCTTTGTTTTGGGGTCTATTATGTGAGACAATTTGGAAGGACTGGGTGTGGGGGGTATTTTATGTTGGGTTTTCGGTATTGGGCATGTGGGCTCTGGCATGTGGGCTAGCGAAAGTAAGTTGGCCAGTGAACGAGAGTGAGATGGGAGATGGGGCCGTAGCCGCCAAAGTCTTGTGGATAGGTTTTGATGGACCTGGGGGGGTGCAGTGTCGGCGTTGAGTTAGAATGCAGAGAGAAATGGTTTTGCGAGGAAGTGGCTGGAGGGCTTCTGGAAAGGGGTGAGGGGTAACTGGTTGGTGGTAACTAGGGGCAGGGTTGGGTCCGCTCGCTGGGTGGGGCTGTGGCAGTGACCATGATTGATAGGAGGGGGAGGGAGCGGAGACTCCTGGTCCAAATGGTAATTGGAATGTGTGGGGGTGGAGCGTGAGCGAATATGAAGGAGAATGGGGGCAGTGGATCCTTGGCAGTTTTTGCACCCGGGGGTAGGAAGGATTTCTTCCTTTCGCCAGTGCATAACATGTACTCAAGGATCAACTTCTTTATTATGGGCAAATTGTTGTCTTTGGAGGCGTGAAAGGCGGAATACTCAGCAATTGTTATTTCGGATCATGCTCCGCATTTGGTGGACGTGGTTTTGAAGAGACGTGCTGGCATGGAGGTTGGATGTGGGCCTGCGTGTGGATTCAAATTTTTGTGTAAAGGTGGGAAAGGTGATTGATGACCTCGTGGGGTTCAGTAGGAATGGGGAGGTCTCGCCATCAGTGGTTTGGGAGACATTGAAGGTGGTGGTAAGGGTGTGATCATCTTGTTTAAGGCTCAGGTAGATAGGAAGGCAAGGGAGGAATGGCAGCTACTGGTAAAATAAATCTTGGAAGTGATGGGAGGTATGTAGAGGATCCTACTCTAGAACACCTGGTGAGTAGAAATGAATTGTGGGCGCAATTTGACCGTCTGTCTACAGGGAAAGCGGTACGGCAGTTGAGGTGGGCGAAGGGGGTAGTATATGAATATGGGGAGAAGGCCAATCGTTTGATGGCAGACTAGCTCCGCTGGCAGGCACCCGCGCGAGAGATTGTTCGGGCCCGGCCCGGGGTGGGGTAGGGGTCTTGGTGATGGAGAAAGGACGAGACTCAGGTTGAGCATAAGCACTGGCATGGACTGAATGGTTGTTTCTGTACTGTACAAGCAACTGGAATCTCAGGATCTATCTTGTGTGTGGACTGAATGAAGTTGTTCCACCCAATCTGTGTTCAATCTCAATGTAGATGAGACTGCATCATACAATATACTAAATATAAAAACTACAAATAAATTGTTGATTCTCCAGGAAGGGATGTTTACAACTGGGGAGAAAGGAACAGATGCTCTATCTTCAGTGCTTGCTCAGGATGGTGCTGTGGAAAAGAGAGGGCACGTTGGGGGTGATTAAAGTGTGTATCATTTTGTGTTTTGGAAGACCAGAGAGTGAGAGAGGCAGATGTTTTGGCCTTTGCCTCCCTGGTAGCCTGGAGACGGATCTTGTTGGCAGCGAAGGACTCCGAACCCCCAAAATCTGGGGTGTAGATTGGTGACGTGACTGGTTTTCCCAGGCTTGAGAAGATTAAGTACCCCTGAGGGGATCAATGCTAGGGTTTGCCTGGATGTGGCAGCCGTTTGTCGACTTCTTTGGGAAAAATTAAGCTGCCAGCAGTGTGGAGGGAGGAAGGGGAGAAGGTAAAAGGAGAGCCATGGGGGATTGGTAAGGTGGGAAATGGTTAGTGGGAAATTGAGATTGGGGTCGGCTGGGTTTGGTTGTTGGTTGGGTGTGTGATGTTTACTTTGTTTTTTTTGTTGATACCGGGTGGTTAAAATTGTTAAAATTATCAATGCCTTAATAAAAACATTTTTTTAAAAAGAGTGGAGCATGGTGACATGAAAGGAATAGTCCCATCTGAATTCTGAAAAGGGAGGTGGAGAATACTTCATTGCATATGGAGGCTAATGAGGTGGAAGTTGAGGACTAGGAACCCTACAATGGTTCTGTGAGGGTGTCGAAAGGGTGGGAGCAGAATGACAGGAAATAGAAACGGTGCTTTTGTGAGTAAAACCTGTCTTGTCTTCTTGGCCGTTGCTGTGACTCATTTGTACCCCTGTTTGCATGCAGCTGGCATGCTTTCATTAGGCATACCTTCAGGCCTCTGATATATGAAGGTGTTGCCTCCTGAGCGTGTGTGCATATAATTGAAACTTTGAATTGGCTATTGTCACTTGTCTTGACGGCTGCCTATTTGGGCACTTGGCAATGGCCGTAATCCACAGGGATAAGACAGAGCTAGATATCATGGGCGGGATTCTACGACCCCCCGCCGGCTGCCAAATTCTCCCCCGCCGGTGAATCCCGCCCCCGTCGGCCGCCCAATTCTCCGGCACTGAAAATTTGGCGGGGCGGGAATCGCACCACGCCAGTCGGCGCCCCCCCCACCCCGGCGATTCTCCGGCCCGCGATGGGCCAAAGTCCCGCTGCTGTCATGCCAGTCCCGCCGGCGTGAATCAAACCACCTACCTTACCGGCGGGACTGGCGGCGTGGGCGGGCTCCGGGGTCCTGGGAGCGGGGTGATCTGACCCCAGGGGGTGCCCCCACGGTGGCCTGGCCCGCGATCGGGGCCCACCGATCCGCGGGCGGGCCTGTGCCGTGGGGGCACACTTTTCCATCCGCCTCGGCCATAGCCTCCGCAATGGCAGATGCGTAAGTGACCTCTCTTCCACCCCCCCCCCCCCCCCGCATGCACGGGGATGACGGCACTTCCGCCGGCTGGCGAAGTCCCTTCGGCCCCGGCTGCGTGGCGCCAAAGGCCTTTCCCGACGGCTGACGGCACACCAACCACTCCGGTGCAGGCCTAGCCCCTTAAGGTGAGGGCTTGGCCTCTAAAGGTGCGGAGAAATCCGCACCTTTGGAGCGGCTCGACGCCGGAGTGATTCCCGCCACTCCATCCCGCCGGGACCCCCCGCCCCGCCGGGTAGGGAAGAATACCGGCCCATTTCACTTGTGATGTGTGACAGTAGTAAAAGCAATACGGGTCTTTTAATTACCAATCAATGGCTGAAATTGGCCATGACTTTCTGGAATTCTTACTGGCTGGCAATGTCATTATTACTGCTGAACACACAAGGTAAATTTGCCTGCTGTATTTTTCTTTTGATCTGCTGATTGTTGTTGCCCAGGGCTGTTTAAAATGATGAAACTTCATTCCACACTATGGGCAACTTTGCTTCATTGTCAAACTGAACATGTTTGATAGCCTTCTTTGGGTGTGAATTGTCAGAAAGTAGTTAGCTACTTCTCTGTGAATAATGCCTCTACATAGCCTTGTAAAGAAGCACATTATTAATGGCAAGCAGAAAACTATACTGAAATATAAATGTTTGAGGTTAAAGTTGTTCTCTGAAGGTGCAAATTATTTTTGAATACATCCACGTTGCAAATAGTAGTGTTGGTACGAATGCAGAGTGCAACTGAGATACAAATGTGTTTGGTTTCCATGCTGCAAATTGATCCCGGCATTCGGTAGCAGGTATGTTTCACGCAGGGGCGATTTCATAAACAATGCAGAATCATAGAATTTACAGTGCAGAAGGAGGCCATTCAGCCCATCGAGTCTGCACCGGCTCTTGGAAAGAGCACCCTACCCAAGGTCAACACCGCCACGCTATCCCCACAACCCAGTAACCCCACCCAACACTAAGGGCAATTTTGGACACTAAGGGCAATTTATCATGGCCAATCCACCTAACCTGCACATCTTTGGACTGTGGGAGGAAACCGGAGCACCCGGAGGAAACCCACGCACACACTGGGAGGATGTGCATACTCCGCACAGACAGTGACTCAAGCCGGAATCGAACCTGGGACCCTGGAGCTGTGAAGCAATTGTGCTATCCACAATGCTACCGTGTTGCCCACATGTATTGGTAGCTGGATTCGCAACTTGTTGACTGCCATGAAATTACTTCTGGACATACTGCAGATTTTGAATTGTCATTTGGGTGGCGGCATGTGACGCAATGGTTAGCACTAGGACTACGGCGCCGAGGACCCGGGTTTGAATCCCGGCCCTGGGTCACTGTCCGTGTGGAGTTTGCACATTCTCCCTGTGTCTGCGTGGGTTACACCCGCACAACCAAAGATGTGCAGGCTAGGTGGATTGGCCACGATAAAATTGCCCTTTAATTGGCAAAAAACTTTTTGGGTACTCTAAATTTTAAAAAAAAGCTATCAGAATAATGTTTTTTTCACCTGGCAATGTGCCAACACAAAACAATTGAGGTAGTGCCCTGATGTGATAATAGCAGGTGTTGGGAGATGTGGGTTTGATTATTTATTCCATTGATTCTTATTTAGCTGTAGGAGGCAGGGTGAGGTTCTAAGCAGAGAGTAGATAAACAGCCCATTGTGGGAAGAGAACTTTGAGGGTGAGTTATGCGCAGGCTTAAGTTAAACCCTCGCCTCATGGTTGGAGGTCTGGTATCCAGTCTGTAGGTAATGTATGGCCCAGGATGTTCAAGAGCACAAAGCTGAGGGTGCAGTGGAATATATTGAATTTTGGGATAGAATCCTCGCCACTGTATAAACTGGTCAGATCATATCTGTCGTGTTGGGTGCTCTGCTACACAGACGAACCAACACGGTTGCGGATGGTACAACTCCGTTTTATTACTAACAATAACAACATCTGTAAACTGGTTACTGTGGTTCGTTCATTACCCTCTAACCTGTGGACCTAGCCGTAACACTATCTTGGAGAAGCACTCATCACATGGTGAATGTCTGAGTGGCTTGCTGTGAGCTCTGTGCCCTGAGCTGTCTCCTGCTGGAATGAGCGGGTAGTGTTCCCTGTTTTATAGTGTGTATGCTCTTGGCTGTGATGTTGTGTGTGTATTGATTGGTCCGTTGATCTGTCCATCAATGTGTATGTATGTTTGCACCATGATGTTTATCTGAATATCATGACAATATCCATATAAGACCATGTTCAAGAGGTAGTTTTGTAGTGAAGCAATGTATAATACTTCGACTGTCTTTTTTTCATATGGCTTTCATGTGTTGAAAACGCAAGAATACCTAGCTAAATATTGAATACATGGGTACAACATTAATTTTGAGAGACATTAGATTTGAAGCATCTGAGGTGCGAGTGGCTATATGCCATGTGTTCAACTCAGCTGGAAGTCCGTCCCCTTTGTGCCCCTGAAGTTGCTGAACCTGCATGATCATAATGTCAACATACTGAGGCATTGTGCAGGCAGCGTTTTCCTAATTCACGCCTGTGTTATGACCGCTGGATGTTGTAAGATGGTTGTGTTTTAAATTGTCTCCTTTAACTTAAGGTAAAATGGCGCAGTTTGGAAGGATGTGACCTCCAGTGAAATCTACCTGGAGACATGTGGCCTGGTTGCTATGGGGAGGGGGCCACAGGTCAAAATGTTTTGAAAATAGGGTGCAGGTTTTAATCTCCAGGACACAAAGGAGGAGGCATCTGCATCCAGACTCAGACTCTGAATCGGCCAGACATTTGGGGAAAAAGATCTACACCAGATGCTACTATGCTGTTCCAGAAGTAATTGCTAATCTGATTGTGGACTCAGCTCCACATTCCTTCGTACTCTCGCTAACCTTTGACTCCCTTGTTAGTCGACAATCTATCTAGCTCTGCTGTTAGAAAAAAATCACTGACCCTGCTTCCAGAGAGAAGAAATTTCTGCTCATGCCCACCTTAAATGGGAGATCCCTTAGTTTTAAACCGTGTTCTAGCCTCTTCCAGAAGGAGAAACATCCTCCCCGTATCCACCCAGTCAAGTCCCCTTAGGATCTTATATGTCTCAATAAGATGATCTCTCATTCTTCTGAACTCCCATTAGTTCCAGGCCCAGCCTGTGCTACCTTTCCTCATAAGTTGACCCCCCCCCCCCCCCCCCCAAAAAAAAAACCAGGCATCAGTCAAGTGAACTTTTTCTGAACTGCTAACGTATTTCCATCCTTCGTTCAAAAAGGAGACCAAAACTGTACACCGTTCTCCTAGATGTAGCCCCACCAGTGCCCTGCACAACAGTAGCCGAGTCTTAAGAGGTTGGCTTGCTTCTGGAAGTCCATTCGATTATCCTTAGAAAATTCAGTGAAGGGGACTTTGTTTAAAAGGCACAGGAAGGTTCACTTTGGTGGGGCACAGAGAAGATATCCTGTTAAAGCCAGGAGGAACTTGGAACTTTATACACAGGGCTACATTTCTGCTAAATGTATAAACGTGGTGTCTGGTTTAGTTTAGTAGATTTGTTGTCTTAAGTAATGTTTAGTCCATGTTGAGTTTTCTTTGCTGACAGTAAAAATCTTGAAATGCAAAATCCTGTTGTATGGTTTCCTTGTGTTGGTCACTCGGAAATTCACAACACTTTTTTAAAAGTTGTCGGTCTTTACGGGGATCATGACACCTAAATCAAAAGGTATTAGAAAGCGCAAGATGGGGTCTTTTCTGGGGCTACATAAAGGGTCAATCAGCAAATTGCAACTGAGGTGTCTTTGACTTTCTTGTGCTCAAAGTGTTGAAAGCACTGTGATGAGCTGCAGAAGGAATTTGGAGGTTTCTTTCTGACCTCAGAAAGGAACAAAATGATGTTGCCTTGCATAGGTATGAGGGCAGATGTTGTTGCAGCACTTGCTCAACATGAACAGGACATACAGAGGAAGAGGCAGGGAAGTCACAGAAGGAGAGCTTGCCTGAGATGTTCCATACCCTGACAGAATCTTCGGGAAGCACCACTCCTATATTGCCATGAGCCAGGGGCAGTGCCCCAGGAAGCTTTGCTTCACAAAGGAGGGAGTGATGGAGTTGTTCCACCTCTTTCACGATAATCAGGTGCCTCAAAGCAGGTTGAGGGCAACCTTCTCAGTAACATAAAGATCACTGTGCAGTGGGAGCCTTGCAGGCACCATCAACCAGTTTCAATACAAGGAGCATCAGGGAGGTGCTCTATAGGAGGATAGGGGACTTCATCCTCTGGTCCTTGAGGACGGAAGACCAAGATCAAATGGCATGTTGGGATCGTACGGTTAGTAAGCACCCCTGTGCCATCAACTCCAGGTGCAAAGCTCTGCGAGTACCCATGCCAACGGGGAGTGATGCTGGAACCCCAAGGGCAGCTTTTCTGATGTGCAGTTGATGTGTGACTGCCAAGAAATTCATATCAGTGACTACCCATATTCTGGCATCCACAATGATTTTACCGTGAGGCAGTCAGCAATTCAGACCGCCACAACACAGTTTAGGGTGGCTGCTCTGCGACAAGGGCTACTCCCTCCACTCATGGCTCGTGACTCCCTTCCACCATCCCACAAAGCGATGTCAGAGGATCTTCAATGAAAGCCATGCAGCCACCCACATTGTCATACAGTGAACCATCCGTCTCATTAAACAAGGATTTTGCTGTGTAAGTTGCTCAGTTGATCTCAGCAGAATATTCCCTAGAGATTCTTCATTTTTATGGAGGTGTCCTGTGTCCTGCACAGCCTAGCAGTTATGAGAGCCTAGTCACTGTCTCCAGGTTTCCAGAGGCCCTATCAAGAGGAGAAGGAAGAGAGGAGATAACATCCATCACACGCAACTGGACAAAACAAGTGGAATCGCATTATGAAGCTTTGCTTAAACATCCCCATCCCCATCGTTTATCCACCATACAATTAGAGCACATCCGTTCCAGACTCCTCATAAAAACATCTCCTTGGCTAACACCACTCAATAAAGGATGACTGTAAAAACCTTCATTCAACAACTTTACCCAACTTTACCCAGCAATGCATCAATAATATGAAAAATCTAGTCACCTTGTGCATCCTCTTGGTGCCAGTCATGTTGGTTCTCTTACCCGGTTTTGTGCTCCTCCACAGTGCAATCAGTGGCTGGAGCATGGCTGTCCTTGGGTTACTAACTGTTATGAGGTGAAACTGCAGGTGGCCTTTCAGGATATCCTCAAGCAATTCTGGATTCTGAAATGCACCTTTTCAGCATGGATGGCAGCAATTTGGGCTGGCTGGGTGCAACGCACCAGCAAGGACAGTGGCAGAGTGGCAGTGTTGGATCTCATTCTGAGAGGACAGCAGGTTTGAGCATGGTCCCACTGTCTCCCACAGGATGGCACTTCAGCAATCCTTGTAATCTGCTGTAGCTGAACTGTGGCAAAACTCTGCATGTCCTGTTGAGCATTGAAACCAACATTCAGTATGGCAACAGGATGACAGCAGTCCTGAATCCCATGACCTCGTCTGAACTTTCAATGCAACACCGATCCTTTAGGAGGCTTCTGCCTTTGCTTTTATGAAAGCTGAGAAAGTAGCTGGCAGATGCTGTATTATGGGTTGGTCTGGCAATGCTGCCATCGAACTGCCTACCATTAATATTGTGGAAAAGATGGCTCCAAGCTTCATGCAATCCCCTCTGACATAGTTGAGCCGGATGACTCCATACAACAAGCCACTGTCTGCAAACTATCTGGCAGGCCTACCAATACACAAAGGAATTTAATGTGCATCAGCGGTTTCTTATAGTGTGCCCCAAAGAGATCCTCATCTGAGTCCACTGCAACAGAACTCATAGATAATGCCCTCCGGGTAGTTTGTACACAAACTGATCTATGCCCATGCCCTGTCTGTACCCCACTCTGTCTCACCACTTGTAGATCCTGACTCCAAACTAGTCTCTAATGCTCATTCCATTTCAGTTTGAGTTGGTGGCTGAAAATGTTACGTGAAGTGAGAGTATAGATGGGCTGGATAGCCCCCTTCTGTACTCTACCCATTCAATGATTTTGTGAGGGAGGAGTGAATGAAAAGGTGCATAAGGCAGCAAATTATCATGATCCAGGGAAGTGTTTTGCAAACTTTTTTTCCGGGGACCCGTTTTTACCAACCGTCCAACCTTCGGGACCCACGTCGGGACCCTTCGGCACCCCCGCCGGCTGACCGTCGTGACCCACGCCGGCTGACCGTCGTGACCCACCATTTTCGCTTACCTTTAATGCGACAGGTGAGCCTCAATGGTCCTCAGGATCTCACTTGCTTTGTCATTCAATGTTACATTTCTGTACGGGTTGTTCATCAGAGGTCCTGGAGCTCACACCAGAACTGCTTTGTCCTGTTGTGGACTCTCCTGAACAGCTCACACCAATGCTGTTTTGTCCTGCCGTGGTCTCTCCTGAGCAATTCTCTCCAGCAGGTTTAGTTGTCAGATCCTGGCCTTGTGTCTCCTGCCCTCTTCCTTATTACAAAACAATCCACTTCAAATTTTTCAGTCCTGTTGCTTACTTGCTGCTAACAAAAAGGAGGAATTGCAATTGCTCCCCGAGCACGTGATGTCAGTATTTCGGGCGCTTGACCTCTCTGCCGTTGCTTCAGGCAGGAAGTCTACATCAAATTTTAAAAAAAACTTGTCCTGGGTCAGCGCGCTGACTTCAGGAGGAGGCGGTCTTTCCCACTGGAATCCGGGCTTGCGTACCCGGCACGGCTGGCATTCTGAAAGCCGGTCGCCATTTTAAAAAGCTGATCGTAGCCGACATTTCTAAAAGCTGGCTGCAGCCATTGGGCCCTGCTTCCCGCGATCGGAAACGTCACGACGCATGTTCCCGCGACCCTCCAGACACCTGCCCATGACCCACCCACGGGTCGTCACCCTGAGTTTGAAAATGACTGATCGAGGGTGACCTCAGCCACGCCGGGTGCCACTGATGCCCATTTTTTTGTGGACTATCTCCCAGAAGATTCTGGAGAATTGGATCATTTGTGCTATTTTTAATTACTTTAGCTTTTTTGTTCAGGTATCTACAATTATAATCTGGCTCTTGGGTGTTAAAACATTTTTTTAAATGTTTTTCCTGTGGTGGGGGGTAGATCAAATTAGCACAAAATGGTTTCGAATCATGAGCCTCTTAGCTGTGTGCTCAATTCCTTCTCGACTTCATTAAGTTCATTTAATGGTACGTTGCATTAGTTTTTTAGGAAACAGTGAATGATAAATATAAAGCCAGTGGACCAGTAATCTACTGGGCAAGGCATTGATTTTGTCACTTCAGTAAAAATACTGGTTTTGTATTGTGACATAGAATGCACAGTGCGTGCAGATTTAGGCAGTTTCATCTCCCCTGGGGTTATTTGTGGTTAGAAGAAAACAGGGTGTGTACCAAACTAAGAATTAAGACTATAACTGGCTGGAAGGCAACATTGTAGATGTACAGAATAAGGAAATTTGCTACGTTGCTTTGAGCTATATATCTTTCAACATTTAGAATATTAAGATTTACTTCCTTGAAAGATTTTACAGATGCCCTTTTAAAAGGTTCTATTTTGGGCATGAAATAAGGGATTCAATTATGTTTTAAAATGTTTATTTGATTTTTTTTAATTTTCAAGATAGATTATTTAGAAATTGATTGGCACGTTTTCTCAAAGGGTTGAGGAACAAATAGAAATAGAAAATGCTGGGAAAGCTCAGCAGCTCTGGCAGCATCTGGGGAGAAAGGAAGATTTTGAGTCCTTATGACTTCTTCAGACTCTAAAGGTGGTTGGGCCTAGGACAGTACCCTGAGAAACTCATGTGAACGTGAAGTACCTGTCGCAATTGTCTGCCACACGAGTTTTTCATTTAACGAGAAAAGACATCTCCAATTCTAATCATTAAAGACTGCATCAGCTCATATAATAAAGTACAGTATCCCTGCTAGTCACCAATCAAAGGAAAGATTGTGCATGCGATAATGCTAGAAAAATACCACCAGGTGAAGATCGTCACAACCGAAGATCTCGGAGTCTGTACGGAGTAGAAGCTCTCGCAATTCTGAGCAGGCATATAGGTAGACCTAAACCCACAGGCAGGGACAAGCTGGCAACAGCGGGTTGGAGATGGCAAGGCACAGCTTTCAGCTTAATGTGCCCTCTAAATATATTTCTACATCCTAACACCCAGCAACTAGTTCTACGAGGGGAAAACTCATCGTTTTCACAGTTAACAAGTGCCTCTGTATTTCACGTGACGGGGGTGGGGGCCTTGCAGAAACAAGCCAATCTCTCTGACCAGCTGTCTGGAAAAAAGATATTGGTATTCATGGATTGGCATGCCTGTCACTTCCTCACCAACTCTGTCATGGGGTCTTATGTCTGCAGGCAGAAGCGCAGACACCCACAATTTGTTTCCAGCAAGCCCAAATATGTGCCGGTTAGGTGGATTGGCCATGATTAACTTAGATAGGACAGGGGGAGTGGGTCTAGGTAGAGTGCTCTTTTGGAGGATCTGTGCAGACTCGATGGGCCGAATGGCCTCCTGCACTGTAGGGATTCTGGAAGTCAGAGGAATGATCACCAACTGAAGGTCTGAATACCAGTGAGAATTAGGTGCTGGGAAGGACCATTCCTCCAATGGAGCTGGGGAGAGACAGCCACCCTTGTCTCAGCTGAGGAGCTAGAAACCATAATTCTGGTCCAGTTTTCAAAAGAGCAATGATTAGGGAGCATCATGTGGATGATGAATCGCTGTAACATCAAAATGCTTGAAGAAACTGCAAAGAACATTGGGGGGCATTCAGAGTGGCAGCCTCCATTGCGACCATATGTACTTTCAGCAAGGCAATTAAACAAATTGCATGGGAAGGCTTTGTCTTGCATAAGGCTGATAAGTAGCACATTAAGCTTGGTCTGTAAGGAGTGAGCACAAATATTGCTATCTCCCTGGATAGTAAGTCTGCTTCCTAAAGTCCTCTTCAGTGCTTCCACATAAAGGAGCTCAAAGCATGAGGCCAGCATGTCTTGTCACTGCAAAAAGAAAGGCTGTCCGATGAACATCAGCTACTCTTAGATGAGACTCACTTCCAACTCTTAAGGGTCAGGAAATCAATCCCAGGCACCCAGTGCTCAGCTACTTCTTACTTGGTAGACAGTTTATATGCAGTATCCAGCCCCATGAATTTAAAAATTAGTGTTTTTTTAATTTTTCTTTTCTATTTTATTATGTCCTTCCTTGATACATAGAAACATACATAGAAAGTAGAAGCAGGAGGAGGCCATTCGGCCCTTCAAGCCTGCTCTGCCTCATGGCTGATCATCAAGTTCAAAACCATGATCCCACCTTCTCCCCAACCTTTCTATCTCTCTTCCTCTTTCTGTACTTAATTTGGCATTGAATTCACCAATCCTACTTTACACTTCCTTCTCAGTCCTTATGCTATTGATTTCACAATCCTTCAATCTGACAAATAGTTCTACAGTCTCTTGCCCTGTTCGCTTGGGTCTTAGGTTTCTTGGCTCCTTGCTGTGACTTTCAGCAACCTGTCATTGGAAAGTCTAAAAACTGAACATGCAGTGTGAGTTTAACAGATGCCTTGCGACAGCAAAACTTGACCTATTTATATTCGGCTACAGTACAGTAGTCATTTTAGCTACATGGCGAGGAACTCTGAAAACCAGTTAAAGGAAATTGGTGGTTTCCTTGTCGGTTGAACTTTTGACACTTGAGTTGGAAATTCAACATTCTGCACCCATGGGCCATACCCAAATATTTCTTTGTCGCATTACACCCAGATAAACAAACTGATATTTTTCTTCGTTATTTGTAACTGATAGGCTTCCCAGAAAATAAAGACAATGAAGTGGTGAAATGGAAAGCAACGCTTAGTGTTTCAGAAATGCAGGAAAAAAACCTCTGCTTGTATGTGTTCACCTGTTGCTGATCAAGTACTGCAACCCCGATGACAAGTTAAAACATGTTGCTGCATCACTAATGAAGAACCAAATGTTTCATTTAAAACCAGGTTTGATTTTGTAGAGGGGCAGTGCAACATTGAGGCAATCCTTTACCCTTTAGTGCAATGTTAAGTTTGTCCGACTTGAAAGATTTTGGACCATGGAGGAGATCCTCTTTTTTTAATATCAAATACTTGGGCAAATGTATCATGAGGATTGAGGGAAAAATAAGTATTTTCTGAGGTGTTGGAGTTGCTGACAGCATATTTGAAAGGAAGGGGCACGGGGTCACAGTGCCTGATGAGAAGGAGCCATTTACAATGCCACCTAGTTAGAAAGAAAGGGAAGCTCGGCCATCAGAAGTTGAAAGAAAGCAAATAAAGCTTTTGTTTATATGAAATCAAAATACTGCAGATGCTGCAAATCTGAAATAAAAACAGAAAATGTGGAAAATACTCAGCAATTAGGTAATATCTGTGGGGAGAGAGAAGCAAAATTGACAGATGGAATTTTGGAAGCCGATTGACGGAGAGAATGGGGGCGGACAGTCCTGGAATTTCTTGACATGAGCCAGAGATGGCATCTTCCCACCTCCAGGCCATTTCTAAAGAAGCATTTCATGCAGGGTGACAGCTACCTGCATGCAGGGTGATAGCTACCTGCACGCAGGTGTTTTACAGCTTGGCAATGTTATTAAAAGGCCTGCGGGAAATGATCAGAGGCTGACTGGAATTTCTGGCAGCAGATTGGGGAACCAACACCTCAGGACTCTTTCTCCCCAACCCCCCCCCCCCAACTGCTCAGAGACGGCTGGCATACCTGCATGGCTATATCTGCGAGCCCAACTGCCACATGGAGACACTTCCCTTCAGCAATGGGGTCCAGCAGTTGTGGCCATTTTTTTCTTAAGTTCGTCGAAAAAGCTGGGATGGTCCCTCCCATGATTCAAGCACAAAACACCCTGAATAATCGTTATTTATGTATGGGATTATGGGATGCTGCAAGAGGCTTTCAAAGTTTTTGGTTCGGTTTGGACTGAAAAAGTTCAGAATCACTGGATTAGGCAAAACGGCAGCAGTTGAAGACTACGCAGGATTAGGCGTTAATAATGTTTAGGGTGGATAAAATCTGTAGACTGTCTCCAAGCCAACCAGCCCACTGCTGAGTTCATAGTTTTATAACCAGTTTGGCAACTAAGCTTCTGACAGAGTTTTAGGGTTATTAAACAACGTTGTGATCTTTGGTGCTAGAAAAACCCTTAAAATTGAAGTGTTGTCACACTATTCATCTAAAAATCCTTACAAATCAAATAGTCTTTGTGGAATCTAGTTTGCTGTTAACCCTTACCCTAACATAGTTTGATTCAATGTGGTTTTGTAGTAGCTTGTGTGGATAATTCAAAGAATAAGCTTGTTGCTGGCAACCTTGCCAATATATATATATACTATTCACAGCCATCCTTAACTGAGGTGGATTTTATGTTCGTAAATCAGACACACTGCCTCCTTCCTCTGTGCTTGTGTAAAATCCGGCATTATGACATAGGGTTGTTAATCCGTTGTCATAACTCCAGTGTCCAAAAATGCAGAAGTCAGGTGTAAAACAAGAACAGTAGCTGGAGCACCATTTTAAAAATTATTTAAAGTTCATTTCAGCTTATTAACAAAGCAATAGACTCATATTTTACATTGTCCACACCTTTTTTTTGCTGGATGCACAGGAAAAATATTTGGAGTGAGTTACGCAAGGTATTAGGAGCCAGTGCAAGGGCGGATAGAAAGGCTGCAAGCGTGGCTTTGGCTACATTCAGCAGAAGAGTCTGCTGGTGAAAGTGGAAGTTTCCCTGTGCTTTAAGTGCATTCACTCATCTTTTTCAGCCTACAATTGGAGACACCGATAAGGTAGGGGGCCTACAGATAGGGCTACTGAAGCTTGTAGACTGCAGTATTGGACCTAGAGACCACTGCCCCCTTGGGTCGTACACTCTGGAGAAGACTCCATTATGCATGTCTGTGTGCAGCCATGATTTGTATATAAGTAGACACTCCCAGCCGCCAGTGGTGTTCTGCTCACCAGAACCTTTGGATAGCTGGCTTCTGAGAGGTGAGAAATGCCTGTTCAAGAGATGGCTCATAACCCCAATCAGACATCTGCATCCACCTGGTCCATCGTTGATAAGATTTCTATGTTTGGACCGTTCAGGTGGCACAGTGCATATGATCCCCCTTGTATGTCACTCACAATCATGGTCTGCTGCATGTTACACACAAGGTGACATTCCAAAGAGAGGTGGCCCTGGCAGGGGAAGATGTAATGGAGTGAATCGCATCCTCTGATGATGAGGAGAAATCTGAGGACACGTCTGATTCTGATCAGAGTGAGCCCTGCCAGCCAGCTGTGAAGGCCGGTGCATAGGAGGCTTTGAATGTCAGAGAAAAGTGTGAATCTCTACTAAAGAAAATATTTACCTAGTAATGTGCAATTCACTCTACGAGACCATCTTTGCTGAACTGACCTCCTCTTTGTTTCTCCCAAGGGTCAACATTGGGACCTCCTGTGGTTCCAGTGGTGAGGGGTTAAACATGACCGATCAGAGGGGCCCACATGAGCACAAAATCCATGTAGCCAATCAAGATCCAACCATTATATTATACACTTGAACTTTAATAAAGCCAGAGCAGCAAGTACAAGCAACAGTATTTTAATACAAAATTAAAACATTTTTTTATAACTAACAGAACTATATATCCACCCTTGTGAGGCCATAAATGTAACTTACATTAAAAAAAAAAACTTTTCTGGGTGCTACACCTTGTTGCTTCCCTCCCTCATCACCAGTTGTGCCCCTTTGCGCAGGATCCTCTGATTGCCTGAGGCTGTGAGGGCCCCACCTTTATGGGGTGAGGGGAGGGGGGGGGGGGGGGGGTCTCCTGCACAAAAGCAGGAGTTTTGTCTGACACCACAGCACTCTGAGGCATTTGTATCAGTGGAAAAAACGTGCAGGAGAGGCCCATCAGAATTACCCTGAGAGGTGTCCCCTGAGGGTGACAGCAGCTGCTCATCCAATACCATGAGGTCTATTTGGCTTTCCTGAGAAGGAACAGGACCTGAATCTGAATCGTCCCTCTCTCACATTGACTCTAGGCACTGGAGGTCAGATACAAGTGCAGTCGGAACGCATATCCAGTATCTCATCAGTGAGCTATTGGGTTTGGGCCTCCATAACATTCAACAGTCTCTCAATGGAGGATACCACATGTTCTGAAGAGCAGCTGATTGCAATGCTCATGCACTAGATGGACTCCTCCATTCTCCGTACCAGTAAGTGCAACTCCTCTGCAATCTCTACTATATCTGCACATAACTGTATGTCCAGCATGTTCCACATGACAGACTATTCCATCGGCTCATCATCAGCTTAGGGCTCAACAACTAGGTTGCCTTCAGCATTCCTCTGAGTGCAAGAGGCTTGCAATATCGCAGTATCTGGGAGCTAATCTTGCGACTGTGAAGTGCTTGCACCTTGTGGATCCTTTACAGTCGAGTTGCACATACGCATCAAAGTGCTTGTATCTGCACTGGTGCGAGGTGCTGTGCAAAGATGTGATGGTGCACCCCCTGAGACTCCCTCCTCTTCAGAGATTAATGCCCCCCTCGTGGCTTCTGTCTAGAACTGCAGAGGTGTTACCTGTAGGGGAAGGAAGCAAGGATTGTGAAGGTCACCATCCTCATTTTAGATGATTTCAGGAATACTAGTATACACTTCCTACACAACTACACTACATTGTGAGATGGTAATCAAGGTTGAAATCTCTTCAAAATTGAGAGACACATCCATCCCCAGATGCTGTAAGCCCCCAAAGTCATACACATAAATACCCCTTCCCACCATACCCAGTTTCTCCACGCCCCCCCTCCCCCTTTGGAACCTCACCAGCCCATGGCTCTCCTCCAGCCTCGGCACAGCCAGTGGTGGAAATCCATCGGTTTGAGGCCAAGTTCAGTACCCCCTCCACTAATGGGTTGAAAATGGTGAAGTTAGGTGCTCCTCCTCCCATATTTGACCTCTCGTGGGCATTATGTGTCCCATTCTCCTGCACAGAAAAAGGGACATTGTAATGAATCTTCTGAGACATCACGCTTTCACTTGTGTACCCAATGTGTCCATTGTCAGTGGACAACTTTTCACAATGATCCTTGTGAACTAACTAAGTGAAGGTCCTCCACTTCAGAAGACCCTTTTCCTCCCCAGAATCCCCAGGTATCATGCAGAATGGCATGCCTGCTTCATGCCACATTATGTACTTAGACCAGGCACTAGGCAGTCTCACACTTGATATACATCACACCCTCACACCTTGCATAAAATGCATCAGGAAAATGATTGCACACACCCTGACATGTCATTCAGCTTCTTGGCACTGCAACCCATTCCTTCGGATGACCCCTTATGACCGTAGAGCTCATCTGGGACCTACATCTTGGCTTCTTTGGTCTGACACGGTGGTCTTCTCTGATCAGCGGGCATGAGAATTACCACCCCTCTCTCCTTCTCCCCACTCTGAGCTGATCACTCACAGCTTGGAGTAGGATTCACAGGGAGTCATTGTTGAACTATCCTTGGTGTGGCCTCTGTTATCTGTCCTTCCTCTTATGTATTGCAGATGTAAAGCTGGAGAAGGAACAGGTTGAGATTCCTCTCCGTCGAGGGACTCCTGGATAGTTAAAGGGTGAAGAATGAATCTCTGAACACTTCTCATTCAAAAGGAGAATGGGACAGGAGCACACAAATGTTCCTTCATCCCTGGCAAGAGTTGTGAATGAGACACTGCTGGCACAGTAGTCACAAATGGAATGGCACACTCTAACCTCCTATTTCTCCAATATTTCTATGAATCCGTAGAATCCCTCCAGTGCAGAAGGAGGTCATTTGGCCCATCGAGTCTGCATCGACCCTCAAAGAGTACCATATCTAGGCCCAATCCCATGCCCTCTTCCACCTAACCTGCATATCTTTGGACACTTGAGAGACAATGTAGCATGGCCAATCCATCAACCTGCAGATCTTTGGACTTCTGTGGCTTCAGAACAGTCTTGTGCCTCTGCACGGATTACTGCACATGTGGATTTCTCCAGCAGCTGCCACCAATTCCAGTCAGGATGGCTTTAAATGGGTGGCCAAGGCAGACTTCTAGTTCACGTCCTCTGTCGCTGGACGATCCTCCCTAGTGACCAATTGATTCCATAGCCCACCCTTCCCTCATCTAGTTCGCCGGTCTCCTGCTGGTTGGCCTATAATTGGCCACAACATGCTTTGTTCAGCATGTGTAAATTTGAACTGCGCAGCTCTGGGTTGACCTCTTGCATCCCGCCAAGAAACACAATTCACCCCCATGTAACAAGTTTCTAACCTCCATTCTGGACTTTTTACTTCAGGCTGTTCCACACTTTGGATGCACAATATTCCTTTCTATTTGGGCACTCAAATGTTTTAGAATTTAATTGTCAGAACTTCAACCACAGAAATAAGTATTTCTTAAAATCACATATGTATCATATTCCACAAAAAAAATGTTTTGTGACATTTAAATATCAATAATGAGAACAGATTTTAAGCAAATGCACTGACATGGAATGGTGCTGGGTGGGCAGGGATGGGGGTAGGGGTAAGAACCAAAAAGAAGGCCTGTGATAGGGTGGAAGGCAAGCAAGATTAAATAACACAATGGTCAGTGGTGTCTGGCAAATATGATGAGACTGGGACAAATAAAAAGCAAAAGGTGTGTCTAGAGAGGCGTAGATGGCAAAAACAGAGTAGCTGTCATACAATAAATAATGGGGGGCAGGGACTTTGATCTGTGCATCTTTGATAGTGTTGTCAGCCAAAGTTTAAAAAAAAATATATATATATATGAAGATTTTTTGGCAACACAATTTTTTCCCCTTACAAACAATAACCCCCCCCCGTAACAAAATAACACAAAATCGCCCTGAGCAAGATATATACATGGCAAAATGGTATATTTACATAGCTTTATACACTGGCTCTCGCCCGCACGTGCCAGTTTCCCCCACCCTCCATGTTATCTCCCGCTCATCCATCCCCTCAAACAGTCTCTCGTTCCCCCCTCCCTGTAGAACTCCTGCGCAGACCCTCTCAAGGCAAACTTAATCCTCTCCAACTTAATGAACCCGGCCATGTCGTTTATCCAGGCCTCCAGGCTAGGGGTCTTCGCCTCCTTCCACAATAATCCTTCGCCGGGCTACTAGGGACGCAAAGGCCAGAATTCCGGCCTCCTTCACCTCCTGCACTCACGGCTCATCCACTACTCCGAATATTGCTAGCCCCCAGCTTGGCTTGACCCGGACTTTCACCACCTGAGATATTGCTCCCGCCACTCCTCTCCAGAACCCCTCCAGTGCTGGGCATGACCAAAACATGTGGACGTGGTTCGCCGGACTCCCTTCCACATCTGTCCTCTACCCCAAAGAACCTACTCAACCTTGCCCCCGTCAAGTGCGCCCTGTGAACCACCTTAAATTGTATCAGGCTGAGCCTGGCACACGAGGAGGAGGAATTAACCCTACCTAGTGCATCAGCCCACAAGCCTTCCTCAATCTCCTCCCTCAGTTCCTCCTCACATTTACCCTTCAAATCTTCTGCTAGGGCTTCCCCTTCTTCTTTCATCTCTTGGTGTATTGCCGAAACCTTGCCCTCCTCGACCCATACACCCGAGATCACCCTGTCTTGAATTTCTTGTGCCGGGAGCAACGGGAATTCCCTCACCTGTCGCCTCACAAAAGTCCTCACCTGCATATATCTAAATGCATTTCCCGGGGGTAACTCAAACTTCTCCTCCAGTGCCCCTAGGCTCGCAAATGTCCCGTCAATGAACAGGTCCCCCATTCTTCTAATCCCCGCCCGATGCCAGCCCTGGAACCCCCCGTCCATCTTCCCCGGGACAAACCTGTGGTTACCCCTGATCGGGGAGCACACCGAGCCTCCCACTGCACCCCTGTGCCGTCTCCACTGGCCCCAAATCCTTAACGTTGCCGCCACCACCGGGCTCGTGGTATACTTTGATGGCGAGAACGGCAGCGGTGCCGTCACCAACGCCCCCAAGCTCGTTCCTTTACAGGACGCCATCTCCATCCTCTTCCATGCCGCCCCCTCTCCCTCCATAACCCACTTGCGGATCATCGCCATATTTGCTGCCCAGTAATAGCTCCCTAGGTTTGGCAGCGCCAACCCTCCTCGGTCCCTACTGCGTTCCAGGAACCCTCTCCTTCCCCTCGGGGTCTTATTCTCCCACACAAACCCCATAATACTCCTACTTACTCTCTTAAAAAAGGCCTTAGTGATCACGATGGGAAGGCACTGAAAAACAAACAAAAACCTCGGAAGGACCACCATTTCGACCGACTGCACTCTACCCGCCAACGAAAGCGGCAACATGTCCCATCTTTTGAAGTCCGCCTCCATTTGGTCCACCAACCTCGTCAGATTCAATTTGTGCAGGGCCCCCCAACTCCTAGCTATCTGGATCCCCAGATACCGAAAACTCCCCGTCGCCCTCCTCAGCGGTAGGTCCCCTATCCCTCTTTCTTGGTCCCCTGCCTGTAATACAAAAAGCTCACTCTTCCCTACATTGAGCTTATAGCCCGAGAACTCCCCAAACTCCCTTAGAGTCTGCATGACCTCCACCATCCCCTCCATTGGGTCCGCCACGTACAACAGCAGATCATCCGCATATAGCGACACCCGATGCTCTTCTCCCCCGCGGACCACCACCCTCCATTTATTAGACTCCCTCAGTGCTATGGCCAAGGGTTCAATCGCCAATGCAAACAACAGGGGGGACAGGGGGCACCCCTGCCTCGTTCCTCGGTACAGCCGAAAGCACTCCGACCTCCACCGGTTCGTCACCACACTCGCCACCGGGGCACTGTAAAGGAGCTTAACCCAGCTAATAGACCCTCCCCCGAACCCAAACCTACGCAACACCTCCCAGAGGTACTCCCACTCTACTCGGTCAAAGGCCTTTTCCGCTTTCATAGCTGCCACTATCTCCGCCTCTCCCCCCTCCGACGTCATCATTATCACGTTTAAGAGCCGCCGCACGTTAGTGTTTAATTGCCTGCCCTTTACGAATCCCGTCTGGTCCTCATGTATCACCCCCGGTACACAGTCCTCAATCCTCGTGGCCAGCACTTTTGCCAATAACTTAGCGTCCACATTGAGGAGCGAAATCGGCCTGTACGATCCACATTGCAGTGGGTCCTTGTCTCGTTTCAGAATCAAGGAAATTGTCGCCTCCGACATTGTCGGGGGCAGGGTCCCCTCCTCTCTTGCCTCGTTAAAGGTCCTCACTAGTAGCGGGGCCAATAGGTCCACATACTTTCTATAGAACTCCACCGGGAACCCATCCGGCCCCGGGGCCTTCCCCGCCTGCATACTCCCCAGGCCCTTACTCAGCTCCTCCAACCCGATTGGTGCCCCCAAACCAGCCGCCTCTTGCTCCTCCACCCTCGGGAACCGCAGTTGGTCTAGGAATCGTCTCATCCCCTCTTCCCCCCCTGGGGGCTGGGATCTGTACAGCTCTTCATAGAAGGCCTTGAATACCTTGTTTATTTTCGTTGCACTCCGAACCGTGTCTCCCCCTCCATCTTTGATTCCCCCTATTTCCCTCGCTGCCGTCCTCTTACGGAGCTGATGTGCCAGCATCCGACTGGCCTTTTCCCCGTACTCGTAGGTCGCCCCCTGCACCTTCCTCCACTGTGCCTCCGCCTTCCCCGTGGTCAACTGGTCAAACTCTGTCTGGAGCCGTCGCCTTTCCCCAAGTAATCTCTCCTCCGGGGCCTCTGCGTATCTCCTGTCCACTCGCAAAATCTCCCCCACTAACATCTCCCTTTCCATGCCCTCTGTCTTCTCCCTATGAGCCCTGATGGAGATTAGCTCTCCCCTGATCACCGCCTTCAACGCCTCCCTTACCACCCACACTCGCACCTCCCCGTTGTCGTGGGCCTCCAAGTACCTTTCGATACACCCCCTCACCTTCCCACACACTACCTCATCTGCCAACAGTCCCACGCCCAGCCGCCACAGTGGGCGTTGGTCCCTCTCCTCTCCCAGCCCCATTTCCACCCAGTGCGGGGCATGGTCCGAAACGGCTATGGCCGAATACTCCGTCCCCTCCACCCTCTGGATGAGCGCCCTGCCCAGAACAAAGAAATCTATCTGGGAGTAGGCCTTGTGCACGTGGGAAAAGAAAGAAAATTCCCTGGCCTGCGGTCTTACAAACCTCCATGGGTCCACTCCCCGCTCCCCCCATCTGATCCATAAACCCCCTGAGCACTTTGGCTGCCGCCGGCCTCTTTCCCATCCTTGATCTGGAGCGGTCCAGTGCTGGATCCAGCACTGTAGTGAAGTCCCCTCCCATTATCAGTCCTCCTACCTCCAGGTCCGGAATGTGCCCCAACATGCGCTTCATGAATCCAGCATCATCCCAGTTCGGGGCATATACATTTACCAACACCACCCACGTCCCTTGCAACCTACCACTCACCATCACATATCTCCCTCCATTATCCTCTACGATAGTCTTGGCCTCAAATGACACATGCTTTCCCACCAGAATTGCCACCTCTCTATTCCAGTCCCGAGTGAAATACCTGTCCTACCCATCCCCTTCTTAACCTAACCTGGTCCGCCACCTTCACGTGTGTCTCTTGGAGCATAGCCACGTCTGCCTTCAGTCCCTTCAAGTGCGCGAACACTCGAGCCCTCTTCACCGGCCCATTCAGGCCCCTCACGTTCCACGTTATCAGCCGGATTGGAGGGGCTCTCTCACCCCCCCCCCCCAAGCCGGCTAGCCATCTCCTTTTCTGGGCCAGACCCGTGTCCACGTCTCCCTCACCCTCTGGTCCCCCAGCCGGGGGACCTCCGTCCCGACCACCTCTTCTGTGTCCCATTCCCTTTCGGCCAGTGCAGCAGCAACCCCCCCCCACCCCCACCCCCCCCCCCCCGCTAGACCCCGTCTAGCTTTTTTGCTCCCCCATATCACTCCCGTAAGTCAGCTGACACCTGCTGACCCCGGCTTCCCCCGCCATCCCTTTGACCCCCCCTGTGTGGGAGTCTCCCCATCAATATACGTTCCTTCGTTCCCCTTCCCGCCTTTCTTCCCGCGTGCGGGAAAATAACCCCGCGCTTTCCAAAGCCTGCCCCGCCACCTCTGGCGCAGCTCCTGCCGCGGCCTTGTCTCTCTCCCCCAGCCCATATAACATTCCCTGCGCGTGATTGACCCCCTATATACAACAACCATCGTACTTTAACCCTCAAACACCCCCCACCCTCACAAACCCTCAATTAGAGTCCAACTTTTCAGTTAATATAAAGGTCCACGCCTCTTCGGGCGTTTCGAAGTGATGTTGGCCATTATGTGTAACCCACAGTCGCGCTGGCTGCAACATTTCAAATTTCACTCCTTTCCGATGCAGCACCGCTTTGGCCCGGTAGAAACCCGCTCTCCGCTTAGCGACCTCCGAGCTCCAGTCCGGGTATATTCTGATCTCTGTGTTGTCCCACTTGCTGTCCGCTCCTTCTTGGCCCATTTCAGGACCCTCTCTCTGTCCGTAAACCGGTGAAATCTCACCACCATCGCCCTTGGTGGCTCATTTGCCTTGGGCTTCCTCGCCAGCACTCGGTGCGCCCCTTCCAACTCCAGCAATCCCAGGGGGGCCTCCGCGCCCATCAGCGCCCCGATCATTGTGCCCGCATATGCCGCGGCGTCAGCCCCTCCACTCCTTCTGGGAGACCCAGGATCCTCAGATTATTCCTCCTCGACCTGTTCTCCAGGTCTTCGAGTCTTCCCGCCCACATCTTGTGTAGCGCCTCGTGCCGCTCCATTTTCACCGCCAGGCCCAAGAGCTCGTCCTCATTCTCACTCACTTTGTCCTGGATCTTCACCTCGTGGGCTTTCTGGGTTGCCCCCAGTCCTTCAATTATTGCCAACATAGGCGCCACCATCTCCTTACGCAGCTCCTCGAAGCAGCGCTTGATGAATTCCTGCATCTCCTCTTTGTCCCTGGCCGCCGCCATTTTGCTTGTTTTGCCTCTCTTCTCCCGCTGCTCCAATGCCACTTTTTTGGCCGTTTCGCTGCGGGTCCGGTCCATACAAGTTAGTAGGGGACCTCTCTCCTTTCTTCCCCACGGGTTGGCTGTGAAAAAAGTTCCGTTGGGGCTCTTCTATCGAGCCCGAAAGTCCTTTTTCGCGGGAGCTGCAGAATCGTGCGGCTTAGCTCCGCATAGCCGCAACCGGAAGTCGCTTGTCAGCCAAAGTTGTAAGTGAGGTCAGAGTGGGAGTGAGATGGAAAATTAACTTGATAGGCAAAGAGAAGCTTGAGATCATGTTTATAGACTGAGCAGAGGTATTCCCCAAAGCAATCAATCAATCTGTTTAGGCTCCCCCAAACATAAAAGCGAGTGAACATAGAACATACAGTGCAGAAGGAGGCCATTCGGCCCATTGAGTCTGCACCGACCCATTTAAGCCCTCACTTCCACCCTAACCCAATAACCCCTTCTAACCTTTTTTTGGTCACTAAGGGCAATTTATCATGGCCAATCCACCTAACCTGCTCATCTGTGGACTGTGGGAGGAAACCCACGCAGGCACGGGGAGAACGTGCAGACTCCGCACAGACAGTGACCCAGCGGGGGATTGAACCTGGGACCCTGGCGCTGTGAAGCCACAGTGCTATCCACTTGTGCTACCGTGCTGCCTATGTGCTTTGTGATTTAGCGAATACATTATACTAATTTGAATTGGATTGGTTTATTGTTACGTTACCGAGGTATAGTAAAAAGTATTTTCCTGCGTGCAGCTCAAACACAGAAGTGCACATAAATTGATGCTTCACCTAGAAGGTGTTTGTTGAGCCTTGAACAGTGAAAAGGGGGCTTTATCTTCACCCTCAAAATTCACTGATCCCACCCTGTCCATTCTACCTACTTACCAAGATCCCCACACAGGATTGCCCAGATAAACTCATTGTTTCAACTTGTCTGTGCCAAAAGAACTGACTTCTTCCTAACGTGGTTCTATTTTTCTCCCCTTGTCCAGTCCCTTTCCACCTACATATGTGACTCTTTTGGCACCCTATACTATTTTAACAATTTCCAGTCTCCTGGCCATTTTATGGTGGATTTTCAATCTCAGGATCTTGGGCTTAGGCTAAATATGGCACAAATTTGCCAGTTTATGTGCCAGACAATGACCATCTGCGCAAGAGAAAAACACACTGACACATCTTCCTCTCCCCTCCCCTTGCAGCATTCCAAAGGGACCATTCCCTCTGCAACACCCTGATTCACTCCTCAGTAAACCCAAGACTCCCTCCCTTCTCAAGCAAGCACAGGAGATGTAATAACATCCCTGTTAACTTCTCTCCCCACACCACCGAAGATCCCAAACACTTGGTCCAGGTAAAATACCAATTTACTTGTACTTCTGTCAATTTAGTGATCTGTATTCGTTGCTCATAACGTGGTCGCTTTGGAAGATCAGATGTTGATTGTGTGATCGCTTTGTAGAACATCTCAATTTAGTCGGCACGCATGATCCTAAGCTTCTGGTCATCTGTCACTTTAATTCTCTGCAGGCTCCCATTCTCGTTGCTTTGTCCTTAGCCTCTTTAATTGTTATAATGGAATTAATGGAAGCTTGAGGAACAGCACCTCATTTCTATTGGGTGTTTTGCAACCTATCGTACTCGAGATGGACTTCACAGTTTCCTATCATAAACTCTGCCTTCGTGTTTCTTTGGATGGCAGCTTTTTTTTTTTCTTTATTCGTTCATGGGATTTGGCCATCGTTGGCTGGGCCAACATTTGGTGCCCATCCCTGAGGACATTTAAGAGTCAACCACATTGCTGTGGGTCTGGAGTCACATGTAGGCCAGACCAGGTAAGGATGACAGATTTCCTTCCCTAAAGGACATTAGTGAAGCAGATGGGATTTTAAAAAAATGAAAATTGACACTGGTTTCACAGTCATCATTAGACTTTTAGTTCCAGATTTTTATTGAATTCAAATTCCACCATCTGCCCTGGTGGAATATGAAATCACGTCCCCAGCACATTACCCTGGGTTTCTGGATTATGAGTCCAGTGACAGTACCACTACTCCACCTCCTCCCCCAACTGCTGTTAGTGATGATTCTGTCTTTCCCATTTACACCTCCTGTCCACCTAGTTTTTGATTCCTTGGTAATAGGTAATTGGCCATAGTCCATGAGGGACCTTGGGCATCTCTCCCTGGTCGAGGGAGTGGTTATATAGCTTAACGGGCATCTCTCTGCAGTGGACAAGGCAAGGAGGTGTGGGGATTGAGTTCATGCTATTGACATCTTTGAGCACCCTGCCAGCCATCTAGCTAACTGACTCTCCATTTTGTTCATCATTTGTCCCGTTACCATTTCTTTCTGCTGCGTGCTGTATTCACTTCTTTCATTTATCTCCCACTTTTCACCCTATCAGACATTCCCATATGTTCTCACAGTGGTTAGCACAGTTACTTCACAGCTCCAGGGTCCCAGGTTCGATTCCTGGCTTGGGTCACTATCTGTACAGAGTCTGTACGTTCTCCCCGTGTCTGTGTGGGTTTCCTCCGGGTGCTCCGGTTTCCTCCCACAGTCTAAAGATGTGCAGGTTAGGTGGATTGGCCATGCTAAGTGTCCAAAAAATGTTAACTGGGGTTACGGGGATAGGGTGGAAGTGTGGGCTTAAGTTGGGTGCTCTTTCCAAGAGCCGGTGCAGACTTGATGGGCCAAATGGCCACCTTCTGCACTGTAAATTGTATGATTTTCCCCTGCCCCTGACCCAGTCCCCCACCCCCAGTTCTCTGTTTCTGTCCTTGCTTAAAACCTGTCATATCTGTACCTTTTTCCAGTTTTGATGAAAGCTCACCAACCTGAAACATTAATTCCAGTTCTCTCGTCCCAGATGTTGCCCGGTCTGCTGAATATTTCGAGCATTTTATGTTTTATTTCAGATTTCCAGCATCCTCTATTTTGCTTTTGTCTTTATGTTGAAAATTAACCTGACTTTGATAGATTGTTTGGAATTGGTGCTAGTGATTTGCCTTACTCTTGTGCTCAGGCAGCACGGTAGCACTGTGGCTTCATAGCACCAGGGTCCCAGGTTGGATTTCCGATTGGGTCACTGGCTGTGCGGAGTCTACCCGTTCTCCCCGTGTCTGCGTGGGTTTCCTCCGGGTGCTCCGGTTTCCTCCCGAAAGACATGCTGTTAGGTGAATTGGACATTCTGAATTCTCCCTCTCTGTACCTGAACAGGTGCTGGAATGTGGTAACTAGGGGCTTTTCACAGTAACTTCATTGCAATGTAAGTCTACTTGTGACAATAAAGATTATTTTTTTTAAAAGGATCAATGCAGTGAGGTTCTTTAACGAGGGGATACAAATCTTGTACAGAATCCGCTTGAATTTTGTGATATGCAGTTATAAATCCGTCTTATTGGATGTGATTGTCTCAAAGGTGTATTGTTTTTTTCCAAGTGGTTTAATGTGCATTTTAAAAGAATTTCATACTGGTGGAAAACTTTATTTTTCATTGAAGCATAATCTTGTTGCTAGCTGTATGTGATTCCTGTAAATAATTGATCCCTGCTTATAAAAAAAACGGAGCTTGTCTTTAAGGAAAGACATTATCTAATTCACTATTTTTTTTTAAATTTCTCTTCTTTAGTTCCTTGGTAATAACAGCAATATTTGACCGGAATGTTAACTGCCGACGGGCTGCCTCGGTAAGTATTTAGCACAAACTGTTAGAGTGGCCTTCATAAATGATGTTACCTGCTGTTGATAAAGGGTAACCATGATATGTATCCTCTCACTATATTTCATTTTACTGTGTATTAATACAACCTAATGTTGTACTACAACATGGAACATAATTGGCCAGATTGTAGTAATACGACATTGAATGGTTTTCAAAAGCTTTATGGACAATGCTATCATTTGAATGACATCATAAAGTTGAAGGCATCTTCCCATTCAAACATACACTGTCAAATCATATGCCATTTTGGTTTCTGAATCACATCATTTAGAAGAACCTAAGCCGTTTGAAATCATTTTAAAGCCAAGACATGTTATAGAAAACAACTGATGATGGCTGATTTCTAACTAGATCTAATGGTTATGTTCATTGTAGAGGTTCGAAACCCATCTCCCTGCCCAACTCGTGTTTCAAACTGGCTTATCTCCCCTTACGTTGGAAACCTAAACTGTGAAGCAGCTGTCAGTTACTTTAAATAGGAACTTAACGCAGCACCCAGGGAAATTTCATATGGACACATTTTGTTTTACAAATGAGAACAATTTTGCCACAGAATACTGGCAATTAACATGTAGGGGCATTCTGCAGCTGCCTGATATAAGCAGGAGTGGAGAATGTAGTGTTAAATCGAAAGCAAGAAGTTTATTCGAGCATTTCCAACTTTTATTTCTGTACCAAAGAAGATATTTCATTGTTTTGCTTGTTGAATTCCATAAAACTCCTTCTGAAATGTAGGGTTAATTCTGTACATTTTTTCTTCTAATACAATACTGCAGGTCAAGTTTATCCTGTTAATCCACTGGTTGCCTGTTGTAGTTTCAGCTCCACCTTAATGAAACTCATTTCCTAATCCATGTTTCTTTGTACTGATTGCCCAAGTTACCTTAGTTAATGCTTGGAAAAGCATGACTCATAGCCAAGTTGAGCACCTGTTTCACTTTTAAATGATAACTTGAAAACGATACAAGTATGTGTGTGTCTGTATGTACATAAGTTTGATTGTACATCATGCTATGGCTGTTGGCAATTTATTTTAATCATTTATCAAATGGTCTAGGTTGCACAGTTTTAATGCTTCCATCCCTTTGGGGATTCCTGGCTATAACATAATTTTGACTCCAAATACAGGAAAATAAGAAGCTGCTCAATTTCTACTCTGTTGATAATATAGAAAGATTCTACATGGGAGAAGGGTGGCACTGTGGCGCAGTGGTTAGCACTGTTGCATCACACGCCGAGGACCTGGTTTCAATCCTGGCCCAGGGTCACTGTCCGTGTGGCGTTTGCACATTCTCTCCGTGTCTGTGTGGGTCTCACCCCCATAACCCAAAGATATGCCTGGTAGGTGAATTGGCCACGCTAAATTGCCCTTTAAATGAAAAAAAAAATGGGGTACTCTAAATTTTAAAAAAAAGATTTTACATGGGAGGGAAGGCTGTGCCAGATTTACCTTTCAGTGGCATTCCGTAACTGGTGCCTGTGAGTGTAGGATTCAGTAGATGATTATGAAGGGAGGAAAGCAACAGAAAGATATTTTGAGTGAACATAAGGAACAATGACCGCAACAATGATGGAGCACAGGAAGTGAGGGAACCGGGGAGGAAATGGATAGAAGAGGATGAAAGGTGATACAGTAAACAAAAGGGGAGAAAATATCCTAATTGCACGTCGGAGAATTCTGCTTGGCTGACGATCAGCAACACCACCCACAACTGCAGACTGGCTAGCTGACCTTTCGGAATTTCTCCAACTGGAGAAGATCAAATACGCCAACCGAGGGTCGGAGGAAGGCTCCCTTACTGCATGGGGGCAATTTGTTGGTCTGTTCCAAAACCTGTTTGAGGCCAACAACAGCCAATAGAGAGAGAAACTGGAAAGAGCAAAAAGGGAAAAGAAAAGAAGACGAAGAGGAACGTCAGGGCGAGGAGGGGTGGGGGGAGGGGGTGGGGGGGGGTGGGGTGTGGGGGAAGGGAAAGAAGATTGAGAGCCTGAGAGGGACAAAGAGAAACTACATAGAGGGCGGGGGGAGGAAGGCAGCCCCCTCCCCACAGAAAAGAAACGGCTGAAGCCAACGGAGGGAGAAAAAGAAGGGGTGGATGTGGGGGGAGCAAGGAGAAGGGGGAACACCCCCCTGGCCAGACCAGGAGGGACATCAGCGGGGTGGGCGTTGGAGGGGGGGTGGGGGGGCTTAGGGAAAGGGGAGCTGGGGGGAGGACCGCCTTAACAGACGGCAAGCATAAGTAAATGGGGTGAAATAAAAAGCCTTTTCGCACTGTATAATAAACAAAGACAAACGGCTACATAACTTTGAAACTGGAAGGAGTAGAAAGGGAGATCTTTAATAAAAGGGAGAAAATATAATCAATTTTACAGCCAAGTTCAAATAAACTTGCATGCTGTGCGCAGCTGAATGAAATATGAAATCAACTTTATTTCTTCTTATTTTCTCCTTGCTTTGACAAGCATAAGGATAGTATGTGGAGAAAAAACCCAAAATGGAAATGCAAGGCAAAAGATTGCTCTGCAGCAGAAGGCTAATCATAATATGGGAGTACAGTTACTTATGAGTCTGAGGACGGCACGGTTACACAGTGGTTAGCACTGCTGCCTCACAGCTCCAGGGACCTGGGTTGAATTCCGATCTCGGGTGACTGTGTTGAGTTTGCACTTTCTTCCTGTGTCTACGTGGGTTTCCTCCCACAGTCCAAAGATGTGCGGGTTAGGTGGATTGGCCATGATAAATTGCCCCTTAGTGTCCAAAAGATGAGGTTGGGTTACGGGGATAGTGTGGAGGCGTGGGCGTAAGCAGGGTGCTCTTTCCAAGGACCGGTGCATTCTGGATGGGCCGAATGGCCTCCTTCTGCATTTAAACTCTATGATTTTATGAACAGTAACTAACTTGGTTCTGATTATTAATGTCCTAAAAACCTCAATGAAATTAGAATGCAATTAGGAAAATGCATATTTGCGAGTTTGAATGTTTTGCTTGCCAGCACGATGTGAACTGCTTTACTTTTTACTGAGTCCACAGAGGAGTCCACACGAGAGGCTTAAAGAAACTGGTTATTTATTGTACAAGAAACTATTTACACGTTGTATACAAGTCCCAATCCGGACCTCTCTACTCTGCTCCCACTCAGGCTGACCTTCGTGTCCATAGCCCCCACCCCTCAGTAGGGAAGCCCGTATTCAATGAGACTCGGGGAGACTAATTAGTCCGACCCTGTAGGTCTCGTGTGGGTTATAACACTTTTTAATAATTTACGTCATCTATATAACGTAGGTCAATAAAAAGAGGATACTTAATATTCTACAGTGATGTTTTCTGATAAAATATTTTCTCATGTTATTTAAAGCAAAATTTAAATACAAGTTTTAGACTGGCACAGGATTTGCTGCAAGTGGAAGATGCAAGTGGCAGAGCAGTCCAGCCTTCTCTTTGAGGGTTTCTAAAGTTGGTCCATTATCAGTGTTTTATTTCCATTTGCTGTATCATGGTATCAGCCTTGTCAATCAGACCCAGTTTTCAGGCCACAGCTCATCACTGCTGTCTCCCCATTTGCCAGGACCTGTGCTAAATGATAACTGTAGATGACCTTGCATCAGTTAACACTGAACAGCGTCTACATCTCTGTTGACCTAGGGCTTGCAAAGACAGTTGTCCATACTCCTTGATGAACTAGGGCCTGAACAAGTGGGTAATTGCAATTTATAAGGTGCAACCAATCAAAGAACAGTTTCTCATAAAGTCGCTGGTATGTTTTATTCCATGCAGTGTTATTGAAATATGATTAATTATGATTAGTGTGCTTCTGAGGAACTTCCAACATTATGGTTCGTTTGCGATTTGCATATTTCAGCAGCAGAGCTGCTACCAGAGCTTCTTTGGGGATAGGAGGTTCCAACAGCATCAATAAATTGTCAAATAAATCAATAAATCCATCTGCAGATACAGATACCAATGGATTGGCACAGCGAATCCATAGATGTCTGACTAATCTGGTATCTCTAAATGCTCGCTCCTTCCAGATCAGCTATCAGTCTTGTTACAATGCAGAGTGAGGCCGTTTGGCCCGTTGTGTTTGCATCGGCTGTCCAAATGAGGTAGTTCAAGTGAAAATTGTCTCGGCATATGAAATTTATTACAGTTTCTGTTTGTGATGAAAAGATTTACAAATTTTGTACTACCCAAGTCTGTTAATTGGCTTAGTTTGCTCGCAAGATTCTTCAACTTGATCGACTTGTTGTTTACTCTTATTCTGTTCATAAAGTGCTGAGATGTATATCTCCATTATTAAACTATGTTCATTTTGACTGATTTGATGCAGTGTCATATCCATTGTTTTCTAATACTTTTTACTGCAGGCCGCTTTCCAGGAGAACGTTGGAAGACAGGTACGGTTTCACATATATGCCATATTTAGCTTAAATATTGTAAACAATTGATAAACGTGTTCCAAGAATTTCAAGGTATACAAGAAGACTTTAGAGACGGTAGGAGCTCCATTTATATCTAAGAGTTTGTCAAATTACAAACTTGGAAATGATGGATCTAAAATTCCTTGATGGGGTTTACTGCCAAATAGCCAATGCTGAAAACCCGGTGGTACCATGTCTCTGTCTACCATCCCTTACAAAACAAACATTGTGGGCTGGAGTCATGATGTGGACTCCCTGTTTGCTCCAAGATGATCAATAGAGACCCAACGGGTCAGAGTCTCTGGCCTCCTTACGGCGTGTTTCTCTGCAGGCGGCCTGCAGGGAGGCAGCCCATCATTGGCCCATGGCGGGGGATCCTCTGGTCCTGCTGCTGTCAATGGGATTTCCCATTGAATCCACCCTACGCCACCAGGAAACTTGCGATGGGGGTGCACCGTTGGTGGAACAAGAAGATCCCGCCGGCGTGAACAACGAAAAATCCCGCACAATATGTCTGCTAACCAGTGCATGAAATTAGTTTAGAGATACCAGCCCCCTTATTGACAAATTATGACCCCACTGATGGGGTCCTGGCCATAGTTCTGATGAAAGATCATTGACCTGAAATATCACTCAATTTCTCTCCCCGCAGATGTTGCTTAACCTGCTGAATATTTTCAGCATTTTCTTGTTTATTTTTCTATTTTAATTTTCAACATCAGCAATATTTTGTTTCTGTACTAAGTTTTAGAGCTTTTGAGTTCATGGTTGTTTTAGCTTCCTCCTGAAATCTCTACTGCTGTCGCATTTCAGTGGTTTGAGGGAAAATAAGTGAATGATGTTTTCATCTCTGTAGACGTCGAACTTGATCAGTGGTCACATTGGGAGCACAGATCCATCATATTTCAGTTTCAATCTTCACGTGGTGTTCGTGAACCAAGCAATGTTTTAATATCCCTCCCGTTTTACATTAGCGTTTCTTTATTTCACTACCTCATAGCCTCTTTCCCTTTCTTTTCTGAATATGTTTTATGACTAAAGATTTGAAAATCTCAGGTCTCTTGGAGCGGGGACCTCAGAAGGAAAAAAAGCAATATACAAAATGTCAATTTTATTTTATTCTAAGCTGCATTTATTTGGACCCGTTATTTTGTGCAGAAAGTATTCCACATTGACTCTACACTCAGTATACTTTTCATATTCTTGCATGTCCTTGTTTTCATACTGCAATTAATGGTAAAATAAAACAAATTTCAAGAGTACTGTACGTTTCTTTAAAAACTTGTATAAAAAGTATCATAAAACAGTTAATCTGCATCTTTTATTGTCATTTCTTGAATGAAACGGGATAATCAGTTTTATTTACATCTTTTGCAGGGTACGTTTCCACATGGAATCGAGATACTCACCGCAGCTGACTATTTTGCTGTTGGAAATCGGACCAAATGTTTTCTAAATATTAGGTAACTCCTCAAGGCTTATGAACTTCCTGCTGTGTGCTGCCAGTAATATGTAGAATCTTGCCAACAGCACGTATTCAGCACAGAGAAATTCTTACTTAGAATATAGAATCCCCCTTCTTTCTGAATGCAGTAACCAATGAATAAATAAACAAACTGTTTCCACTGGCTGATGGGTCAGTATCCAGAGGACATAGTTTTACGGTATTTGTTGAAAGAACCACACGCAACATGTTGAATTTTTTATGATTTGGAATACATTGCTTGATAGGATGGTAGATGCAGATTCAGTAGTAGCCCTCGAGGGGAATTGGATAAATACTTGAAAGAGAAATGGTTTGCACAGATACCAAGGAAAAGTGGGGGAGTAAGTCTAACTGGATTGTCTTTTGAAAGAGCCAACACAGGTTTGATGGCGCACATGGCCTCTTTCTGTACTGCACTATTTATAATGAAGTTTGGTTCCATATCTGCTATCTGCACCCAGTAGCGCTTCCCTAAATGGCCGCCGCCCTTAAATAATGAGGATTGGCAGATTATTGTGTGGGAGATGTTTCACTGTAGTCAGCTTTGTCTGTGAACATAGGATTTGCAGGCGGTACTAAATTGATTTTTTTTTTCTCCTTCCTCCATAACCCAATGAACTGCTTTGCACTCCACCTGTTCTATCTTGTATATACTACTTGTACTCCCCCTCTTCTAGCTGAGTCGCACTAACTCAGCAGATGCAATGACCCATTGAATGACTGCTGCTTGTGTTTTCATTATTATTTTTATGCTTGAATTGAATTTCAGTCTTCTTCAATGCTGAGGAGTGGTACACTTAGTCTTTCTTGTGTCTATTATTTTCATTCGACCCTGTCAGTTAAATTATGAGAGACTCTGATGCAAAACAAAGCATTGAGTAAAAATGGTCTTTTGAACTTCACTCTTGCCTCCTGTGTTAGCATTCAAATTGAAGAATAGTCAGCTGATGAAGGCACTGGTGAACTGCTAATATCTGTGGAGTGGCATCACAAGATTCAATACCTTCCAGAGGAAGACAAAAGATAGGGGTGGGATGATTTAAAAAAAAACTTTATTGCACTGCATCTGAGTATGTTGACTTAACCTGTAAACTGTGTAACTTGAAAAATGGTAGAATTCAACACCACTTTTTAACTAGATTTTTGCCAACCTACATTAAATATTTATAATATCAGGCATAGCAATGGGAGATGCGCAAGAAATCAAAAGGCTGCCCCTGTGAACATTTTTGAAATGGCCATTAACTCTGGTGTTGACATTGTAAAGATGAATTATTTTAGACAAGAGCCATACCTTTAATTATTGTGTGCCATTTGATACAGGAGTGCTTTCTTAAGCATACAATGAAATTGAATTGAACCTGCAGATGAATAAATGAAGGAGAAAAGAAAATCCAGAATCTCTCCTTTTATGATTCTTCGTTGATTTGTTAAGCAAAATGTCAGAGATTTGACGAAAGATTCAAGATTCTTTCCTCCTATGTGGTTTTAACTGACTGGTTCTCATTATTTGAAAAGTAGATGTTCATTGAAATGTTTATGGGGGTGGAAGTATTGGAGACATCTTGCAACCTGTTCAGTAATAATAGGGTGGTTGTTTAAATGCTAGACGCACCAGGATATATGCTATTATATAGAGCTGGCCAAAGATACAATTGTTGCACTTAATGAATAGTGTCATGCATTTGAGGTCAGTCATGTCCACTGTACGACATATGTCTGACTGACTGTTTCACATCATAATTGCTTTGGATAAGCCGTTTTTAACATAAGAGCTGTAAACATATAACAGTAACTGACTGAAAATAAATTCTGATTACCAAGCAATTTTTTAAAAATGCTGAACATTTTAGAACACTAATTAGCAGCTTGCAATATTTTGACTTATCCAGATCAGTGGTGTCATCATGGTAACATTTCTGCACACTGATTGTCATGGGGCCCTCAGGAGTGCAATAGGAACAGAGGGTCAAAGATAAGGAGGGAAGGTAAGGGTTTGAGTGCCTGTCACTTTGCTACTACCATGGCGTTCTGCCAGCAGTGGGGAATGTGGAGGACAGGTCAAGGCGTGGTTTCCCTGGATTTGTGACACAACACTAGAGCTACCGCCACCCTGACGAGATCCAGCTCTTAAGAGTGCAGAATGTGGCAGTACATTCATCAATATGGGCTAGTGTATGCCCTTGTATTTGACTTTGCAGTGGAAACAACAGGGATCCATTTAAAGAGGTGCACTTACTTACAAAGATTTGTTTACTGGTAACTTTCAGAATAGGGGATCTACAGATCTTCTACAGGATTCATGTCTATTCCTCATCGCCATGTTCAAAAATTTCAGTCCTGCTGTTCATGTAATATCATTTCCAAGTCATACTCCCCACATGATTCTGAACTTCATTGACCTGGATTGGTTCCCTGTTCCCCAGTGACTCAAATTTTCAATTCTTACCCGTAAAACCCGATAATATAAAAGATATTGTTGAAGCATAATGTTCCTCCATGAGTTGCGTATGTTTGTTTTTACATAGGCAGTTTCACAAAGGATTTGGCCAAGGGGTCAGTATTAATTTGAATGACACACACAATGAGAGATCCACTATTACTGCCGGATCTCATTCTTTCCGGAACAGCTAAAAGATGGTGCCGTTTGCATGGGAAGCTCTGCAGAATCCTTGGTATCTTCTGCTTTCTGTCTCACTTTCCGAGACATGGGGCGGAATTCTCCACAATCGGCGCGATGTCCGCCGACTGGTGCCAAAAACAGCGCGAATCAGTCTGGCATCGCGCCGCCCCAAAGGTGCGGAATCCTCCGCATCTTGAGCGGCCGAGCCCTAACCTTGAGGGGCTAGGCCCGCGCCGGACTGATTTCCACCCCGCCAGCTGGCGGGAAAGGCCTTTGGTGCCCCGCCAGTTGGCGCGAAATTGACATTGCCGGGCGGCGCATGCGCGGGAGCGTCAGCGGCCGCTCATGGCATCCCCGCGCATGCGCAGTGGAGGGAGCCTCTTCCGCCTCCGCCATGGTGGAGACCATGGCGAAGGCGGAAGGAAAAGAGTGCCCCCACGGCACAGGCCTGCCCGCGGATCGGTGGGCCCCGATCGCGGGCCAGGCCACCGTGGGGACACCCCCCGGGGCCAGATCGCCCCGCCCCCCCCAGGACTCCGGAGCCCGCCCGCGCCGCCTTGTTCCGCCGGTAAGAGAGGTGGTTTACTCCACGCCGGCGGGACAGGCATTCCAGCAGCGGGACTTCGGCCCATCCGGGCCGGAGAATCGCCGGGGGGGGGGCCCGCCAACCGGCGCGGCGCGATTCCCGCCCCTGCCGAATATCCGGTGCCGGAGAATTCGGCAACCGGCGGGGGCGGGATTCACGCCAGCCCCTGGCGATTCTCCGACCAGGGGGGGGGGGGGGTCGGAGAATCCCACCCATGGTCTTTATTTTATCCACTTTGAAAAGTTAAATAAACAATACCAGTATTCAAACTCAAGTTCCAAGTGTGCGAGGTAGTCTGTAAATTCAATATTAAATTAACTGAGCAGTCCAGCATTTCTGAATTGTCTGAGCTGCCTGGGAAGGAGAGCACCAAATGACTTGCAAGATTACATTAAGCAGACCATTCCTTAAAGTCTCCACTCAACTTTCCAATCATATACTCAGTAATTTATCATCTCTGTGGGCAGAGTGTAAATCAAAGTTTGGTTAATCAAAATGTGCAGCTCAAGTTGCAGTCTAGGCATGTTGCAGTACAGTACAGAAGAGGCCTTCAGCCCATTGAGTCTGCATCGACAAAACTCCACTAAATATACACTCATTCCACTTTCCATCACTTGGCCCATAGCCTTGAATGTTCTGACATTTCAAGTTTTTATAATTATGAACTGATTATAAATTTGTGCAAACAGAAACAAGGATTGTTCCGTTTATTTTCTGCCTCTTTAGTCAGCTTGTTGAGGAACCTGGGCTTCAAATACAAACATACATATTAGGAGCAGGAGTAATAGTTTATTCGGCTCCTTGAGTCTGGTCCACCATTCATGGGTGATCTGATTGTGGTCTTAACACCACATTTTGCCTACCTTCAATAACCTTAGATTCCCGTGTTAGCCAATTATCTAGCTACCTCTGCCTTGAAATTATTTATTGATCCTGCCCCGCCATTCTCTGGGGGAAAAGAGTTCCAAAAAAAATCACAACCCTCAAGAGAAAAAAAAATCTTTGTCTTAAGAATGGAATTTCCCAATGATAAAGATACAACAGAAAGTGTTGAAGTATCATTCAAAACCTGGTAGACAGGGTTGAGGTACAATAATATATTCATTAAATGTTTGTGAAAAGAATAGCTTGTTAAAGAATTCCTTCCTTAAATCAATAGAATCTTATTATTTTGATTTGCATTTTATGATAAAGTCAATACCTTTTCAAATTGGGTATTAAAGCTGATTTTATTAAATATCGCGTATATTTTTCATATAAGGAACATGCAACTGGCACTTCTGTCTTAGTAACTGGTCCATAGTGTCAACACCATACATGGTTTTTGAAGGATATACTCCATTTGCACATATGCAATCTTCTAAGAAAATTATAGGGTATATCCTGAAGTGCAAGTTTACTGTACTATGAACAAAAACTTGCATCATTTTCCATTGTCCAGGAATACATTTTTTTTTTGGGGGGGGGGAATATGTTGGCCTAGTACCTATGCAAAATATTGTGCCATAATCACAAAATATTAAATATATTTGTAACTGACCACAGAAAGCCTCAGTCTGTTACCTTCTATCTTGTGATGGTGACTCATCGTGAATGTTTGCAAAAAGTATAGAAGATCCACAGCTGGAAGCCACAGTGTGTTGCAACAAGGGGAAATGAAATGAAAAAGCCCTGTTTACTTGCATGATATATTATGGGACTTGAATTTCAGATCATCTGTTAATCTGCTCATAAATCATTAATTTGGCACCATCTGAAGATTGTTTTTCATTGTTCACATCAAATTCCATGTGTTTTTTCTGTCGGCAAGTGTCAGTAATATTAAATGACGCGTTGTCCATAAATCTGAAATATTTGCACATGCTGTCGGAACATCTTTTTAACCATCTTCATAATGCACTTCCCACTATTTGGGCATTAAAAAGAGTAGATTCCACTTATATAAGCAGTAACCGGTTCCTTTTCTCTAATCTCTGTTCTGCAGTATATACATTGTTGGATTCCCGGAGTATACACAACCGTTGATTGACCATCTGATACAAAAAAAATTTAACCACTGGGATTGGTAAGAGAATGAGTTTGAACCATTTATGCACTGAAATGTTTTTGGTGGAGGTGAATGATTGGTGTACAATTGGGGGTTCATATATGTTTCTTTATTGGCAAGGTAGTCATAGATGCCAGACAAAGATGGATAAACTCCACCATAAATATCTAATTTATTCCTTTACCATCAATCAATTTGAGTAAACAAAGCACAATTATCTATCTTTTCTGATTGTGGAAATATTTTTATATTTGGAAATGATGAGCTGTGATCATGCGAAATGAGATCAAAATTGTAGGAAAATAATTGGGGAGGTGGCGAGGTCACGGCTGCAGCCTGGAGAGCGGGAAAGACCTCCGTTTGCCTTTTTTCGGAAAACACGCCATAATTTGTGCCACTCAGGCACTTAAGAGCTCAGCAGCAGGCCTTGCCCAGATCCAAGGACTCTGGGATTGGCGATCCCGTCCAAGAGCCACGGTCCAATCAGGTTGGCAGCTATTCTGTACGAGGAGGTTGTGGTTGCTGCCAGTATGATGCATCATAGCCACTTGAGATCTCAGATCACTGAGGGGTGCGGGTGGCAGTTTCACTGGAGGGTGAGGGGGCGGTTTGAGGGCTAGGCAGCAAGAGTGGCCACCTGGGGGTCCTCTGCTCCTTCCAATGCCCGGTCCCTCGATGAGGCGCTGTGTCACTGAAGAAGGGACCCTGGGACCCTGCAAGCAAACATGCAGCTGCTGGGGTGACAGCATGAATTCCCAATTGTGGGCAGGGTTGGATGACCATCTGCAAGCCTTCTCACCATGGATGTAATTGGGGTGCAAGTGAGAAGGTCGTGGGGGTCCTCATCCACTTGATTAAATCCTCCGCCTTCATCACCACCAAACTCGCCAGATGGATGCGCACAAGATTTCACCTGTTATGTGCACTGAAGTAAACAAATAGCGGTAGTGCAACGATTGAAGCTGCTGCGATAAATACAGATATTATTTGGAACGTGGGGATTCCTTTTGTTTCTCAGCATATTAAAAAAGGTGGAAGGTCATTCTCCAAGAAAGCTGAGTACTGGAATTTTGTATTGCTTTGAGAATTAACTCAAATCAGTTCATGAACTGAAAGTATATTGATTTGACTTCATTTGTTGTGTGGTTTAAAGATTTTAAACTTCTAAGCGTTTATTTAATTGATGTGATCCATTAATTGTCAGAATTTAAAACATATGCTGTAGCTCCTTAGCCTGAGGAGCAGATCAGGCCATCAAAGTAAGAAGCTGTCATTTTACTTCCTTTGTGGGGTTTTGATGATCTCAGAGAAAACACATAGCAGGTGGCCATTTGAGCAAAGTAGGTGGTCAGACTTGACTTTTTTTCTTGGCTATTGAGAAACTTGGCAAGGTGGTTGGTGGGAATTTTCTCCAAGGCTCACTTTTAAGAGTAAACACTGCATGGTGACTTCTTTCACATTGTGATAAATGCAAACAACCAAAGCTTTTTCTGTTCTGGCAATTTTACACTGGCAAGTATTTTTTGCGCGCCGAGAGAAAATGGTTTAATTCAACAGTGCTATTTGTGAGCCGTTGTTTATCTGTAATTTATTCTTAAACAGCTTTGAAACAGTGTTTGATTTTGTGGTTCACCAGCTTCAGTCTTATTTTTGGACACTATTACACAATGAGTTCCACTGTGATGTATATACAGTCTGATGTTCATATGTTTTGTGGAAAGGAGTCCCAGAATATTTTTGTGGTTTGCGTTCAAGATTGAAACATGACTTTCATTAAAATAATGTATAGTTTTTGTGTTTTCACAGTGCCATTCGCGAGCTCACAGCAAAGACCCTCCATAATCTTACTCCACATGCACCAGAATACATGGCTAATATTGGTGAGTGGCCAACAAAACATTTTCTCTCTGAAATAAAAAGCATTTCCTTTAATAGTGCAACAGATGCGAACAGTTGATCACACACCAATTTATACAACTGTTGCGCCGTAATAGCATTTGGTAGCATTCAGCCAACGGGAAGTCCTAAATGAAAAATAGTTTGATTGTCGACATGAGCCCACGCAGAAAATACTGTAACTTCCGACGCTAACCTTGATATTCTTAGAGAACCTGCTCCATTCTGTCCAATATCAAATTTTATCCCTGTCAAATTAATCAGATCATTCACATCTGTATTCTAGTTCTAATAATATGCCTCCCATTGTCCTCAAGATATGTGTCCCTGAATTTATTTCTGTTTTATCCAATCTCTACCTGTTTCTTTTACTCTTTTTCCTTGACATTTTAATTTATTTTTTCCTCAGAAAGATGATCATTGATATTTCAAATCAATGTAATGCTAGAACTGTGCTTGAATAATTTGCTACTGGACATCTCAGAACCTTTAACAGGCTCTGGCATGATGCTCCATTTTGCCTTCCTAGAAACCTATGGCCTGGATTCGGCACTGGTGATGACAGTCAACTTTCAGCATTTGCCATTATTCCTCTTCTAAAACTAACAATAACTTTAGATCTAGGAGTCGCTGTCAGTAATTCTGTGCTTCCCCAGTCAGTGCACTGATGAGGTCCCCCTGAATGCAGGGCATCTTGTAAATGATGCACAGTTACTCATACAGATATTTAGCTCTGCAGTCCTGCCACACCTAGCCATGAGTGGTTGACAGTTAAAAAACTCACTGGAGGGGGAGGCTCCACAAATATTTCCATCATGAATGATGGGGGAGCCTAGCATTTTGTGCTAAAGATAAGGCTGAAGAATTTGCTACAGGTCTTTAGCAAGAAATGTCGAGTGGATGACCTATTCTGCTGCCTCCTGAAGTCCCCAGCATCACAGATGCCAGTCTTCACCCACTCATTCCAGGTGGTATCATGAAATAGTTAAAGGTGCTGGATATTGCAAAGGATATGGCCCGTAACAATATTCCTGCAATAACACTGAAGACTTGTGCTCCAAAATTTTCCACACCTCAACAAGCTGTTCCAGTACAGCTAAAACATTGGTATCTACCCGGCAATATTGAAAATTGCCCAGGTATGTCTCACAAATCAGGACAAATTCAACCCAGCCAATTACCACCCCATTAATCTACTCTCATCAGTGAAGTGATGGAAGGGTGCATGAACAGTGCAATCAAATCGCAGTTGCTTAACAATAACCTGCTTACTGTGCTTAGTTTACGTTCTGCCAGGGCCACTCGGCTCCTGACCTTTTTACAGCCTTGGTTCAAACATAGAAAAAAGAGCTGAACTCCAGGGGTGAGGCGAGAATGACTGCCCTGACATTGAGGTTGCATTTGACCGAGTGTGGCATCAAGGAACCCTAGCAAACCTGGAGTCAATGGGTACCAGAATAAAACACTCCACTGGTTGGAGTCTTACCAGTACAAAGGAAGATGGGGAAGGTGGGACATGTACAAGCGGGACGGCCTGCACCTGAACCAGAATGGGATCAACATCCTTGCAGATGGCTTTGCTAGGGCTGTTGGGAGGAGTTTAAACACACTTGGTGGTGGGTGAGGGGTGAGGGGGGGGGGGTGGGGGGGGGGGGGGGGGGAGACGACACAGGACACAGAGTGTTAACACAATAGGGACACAAAATACTATAGTAAAGGAAACCAGACTGAGGGAGTTCAGCAATGTTGAGTTTCAAGGGAGTAATGGATGGCCTCTACTTTAATGTTAGGAGCATTATATGTTCATAGAATTCCTGCAGTGCAGAAGGGGGTCATTTGGCCCATCACGTCTGCACTGACCCTCTGAATGAGCACCCTACCTAGGCCCCAGCCCTATCCCGTAAGCCCACTTAACCGTACACATCTTTGGACATTATAGGACTGATGAGTTAAGGGCATGGATTAACCCATGGAATTGTGATATTGTTGCCATCACAGATGTGGCTGAGGGAGGGACTGGACTGGCAACTGAACATCCCGGAGTATAGGATATTTAGGCAAGACAGGGGAGGGTGCAAAAGAGAGGTGCTGATGAATTATTAATTGAAGAGTCAGTTCCTGCAGTAAGGAGGGATGATATCTTGGAAGGGTCTTCAAATGAGTCTTTGAAGACCCTGATGGAGCTTAGGAATAACAAGGGCGCAGTCACATTGCTGGGGTGTGTATTATAGACCCCAAACAGTCAGTGGACAATAGAGGAGCAGATATGAAGATAATTCACTGAGGTGTGTAATAATAATAATAGGGTAACTATATTAGGGGATTTTAACTTCCCCCAACATTAATTGGGGTAGTTATAGCGTCAAGGGTTTAGAGGGGGCGGATTTCTTGAAATGCATGTCAATATGTAGAAGGTCCAACAAGGGACGGCACAGTGCTGGTTTTAATTCTGGGTACGAAGCCGGACAGGTGCTCCAGGTGGCAGTGGGGGACCATTTCAGTGATAGTGACCACAACACAGTACAATTTAGGTTTGTTATGCAAAGGGCAAAAGATGGTCTGCAAAAAATGGGGGACATTCAAAAAGGTATACAGCGCAGTGGGGGACATTCAAAAAGGAAACGGGAAGAATACAGGCCCAACATGTTCCCTTTAGGGTGAAATGGAGGAGCAACAAGGCCAGAGAACCCAGGATGTCGAGGAATATTCAGGATTGGATAAGAAAAAAATGTTATGGGCCAGGGTTCAGAGAACCCCAAAGTTTATCATGGAGTTCACCTGACCCACAACTTTTAATAGATTGTGGTATGGGGAGCACTCGGCCCACTCGACAGGTGTGGTACAGCAGAAATGGAAAAGTATTTTTTTAAAGCAAAACAATGTTTATTCTATGAACTCAAGTTAACCTTTTTAAAACATACATGAACATCTTAGCAACCATCAATTCAAATACAACCCCCTAAGAATACACTAAGTAATCCTTAAGGCTTTCCTTTTAACATCCATAAGACTTAAAACACCTTTTACCAGAAGCACATTAGGTTTACATTCACTACTGAGAACATTTATACTTCTGAATTCACCAAATGATCAAGAGATTGTCTTTTGATGGCAGAGAGAACAGCAGTACACCTGCTTGGTCTGGCTTCAGCTCCAACACTGAAAACAAAACTAAAACACACCCTGCAGCCTGCTCAAAAACAAAAGTAAAAAGCTGACCGACAGCCCAGCTCCACCCACTCTGACATCACTGCAGTAGTAAACACCCATTTCTTAAAGGTACTCTCACATGACAGAAAAGAGAGGCTTTTAGCAGGTACAAACGGAGCAAATCAGCAGAGGCCTTAGTGGAGTACAGAAAGGAATTAGGAGAGCAAAGGTGTCATGAAAAAGCACTGGCTGGTAAGACCAGGGCGAATCCTAAGATATTCTATGTAAGTATATGAAGGAGAAGAGGATAACCATGGAAAGAGTAGGGCCCATTAGTAATCTGTGAATGGAGCCAGAGGACATTGGTAGGGTGCTAAACAAGTACTTCACATACGTCATCACTTGGGAGAAGGAGGATGTTGGTACTGAATTGGGGAGTGGGACTGTGAGGTTCTTGAACAGTTTGACATAGGGAGTGAGGAGGTATTGGAGGATTGGCTGGCTTAAAAGTGGACAAGTCCCCATGTCCGGATGAGTTGTATCCCAGGTTGCTGTGGGAGGCAAGGGAGGAAATTCCTCTCTTGCCTTAAGGGAGGTGCCAGAGGATTGAAGTCAGCTAATATGGTTCCATTTTTCAAGAAGGAATTGCAGACCAGTGAGTCTCTCATCAGTAGTAGGGAAACTATTGGAGAAAATTCTAAATTGAGAATTAATCTCCCCTTGGAGAGCCAAGGTTTGATCAGGGATGGTCAGCATGGCTTTGTCAGAGGGACGTCATGTCTAACAAATTAGATTGAATTTTTCAAGGAGGTGATCGGGTGTTTAAATGAGTGTAGTGCAGTTGATGTAGTTTGTTTGGATTTCAGCAAAGTCTTTGACAAGATCCCACAAGGGAGACTGATAAAGGAGGTAAAAGCACATGGGATCCAGGGTAACTTGGCAAGCTGGATCCAAAATTGGCTTCTGATGGGAAATAGAGGGTGGTGGTAGGTGGCTGTTTGTATGACTAGAGGCTGGTGTCCTGTGGCATACCACAGGGTTCAGTGCTGGATCCCTCATTGTATAAACGATATAGGTGAGAATATGGGGGGTGATAAGAAGTCTGCAGATGACACGAAGATTGGCAGGTTGGTTGATAGTGAGGAAGAAGGTCTTAGTGTCGCAGGAAAATATAGACGGGTTGGTCAAGTGGGCATATGGAGTTTAACCCTGAAAGGTGCGAGATGCTGCTCTTTCGAAGGAATAACAAGACAAGGGAGTACTCAATGAATGGCAGGGCACTAGGAAGCTCAGAGGAACAGAAGGATCTTGGGTTGCAGGTCCACAGATCCCTGAAGGCAGAAGGACAGATTAATAGGGTAGTTAAGAAGGCATGTGGGACACTTGCTTTTATCAGCCTTGCCATAGATTATAAGAGCAAAGAGGTTCCGTTGGAGCTGTACAAAACTTTGGCTAAGCCACAGCTGTCGTACACTGTGAAGTTCTGGTTGTCTAACTGCAGGAAGGATATGATAGCACTGGAGAAAGTGCAGAGGAGATTTACCTGGATATTGCCTGGTACGGAGCATTTGAGCTATGAAGGGAGGCTGGATAGGCTTGAGTTATTTTCTTTAGAGCAGAGAAGGCAGAGGGGGGGGGACCTGATAATGGCATTAAGGTTAGGCAGTGTATGGACAGGGTGGACCGTAAGCAGTTCTTCTTCTTATTTGAAGGGTCAATAATGAGGGGGCATAATTTTAAGGTGCGGGGCTGGAAGTTTAGAAGGGATTTGAAGAAAATATTTTTCACCCAGAGGATGGTGGGAGTCTGGAATGCACTGCCTGGGAGGGTAGTAGAGGTAGGAAATCTCATAAACTTCAAAAAGTGGATAAGTCTGCACTTGAAATGTCATAACATTCAAAACTATGGGCCAAGAGCTGGAATGTGGGATTAGTGCAGGTTTCGGGCACAATTCAACAAAAAAAGTGTCATTTTGGGTGCATTTGGTGGGCTGTTTCTCAGCGGCTGCGTTAGCGAGATCGTGGCTTGTATTCAAAAGCACTTAGTATGAGCCCCCACAAGGTTCTCGCCATCACTGGCTCCCTCGCAGTCTGATTCACCAGAGTTGCGCCTCAGGGGGGGTGGGGGGGAGGGGGGGGGAAAGAAAGAAAATAGGAGGCACGGCAGTTTTAGACAAGGACAGAGAACTCAGTATACGGGTAATTAGGGACTAGGGCGTGGGCAGTAGGGGACATTGTTTTTTAGGTTTTTACGTGTGTCGGCCCACGCAGTTTAAAAAATGTTAATGTGTTAAACTGAAAATTACAAATGCTTCAATAAAATATTTTCTAAAAAAAACAAGAAAAAAAACCCAAACTCTCAAGTGCCTCCTCAAGGGCATGCGTGCCATGTCTCAGAGGATGATTAGTGTCAAGCAAACTTTGATGCCTGAACAGTGTGCCTGAACTCTAGAAGCATCAGCACCATAGAGGCAACTGCTAACAATCAAACACTAAAGAGCTGGGCTTCAGCACTGAGAATCCTTTCGCAACCATAGGTTAAGTGTGGGGATCAGAGGAGGGCACCTGAGCATATTTTATTGAAGCATTTGTAATTTTCACAGTGGACCACTTCGAACTGGATCAGGCTAAATTGGATGAATTGACTCTCTTCAAGGCTATTTCCCACTTTTCCATTTCCAGCTCTCTTCCCAGCTCCTCCATACTTCCGCTTCACCTCCCTGATCGGGGCCCCTACCACTCCATCAACGCCTTGTAGATCTCTGCAATCCTCCCCTCTCCAACCCCAGTTTTTGAAATCACCTTATCCTGAAGTCCACCCTGGGGGGAGTCGAGGAAAGCTAGGAACCGGCCTTCGTACAAAGTCCCGGACCTGAAGGTATCAAAACCCATTCCCGCCCGGTAGCTCAAACTCCTCCTCTAGTTTCTTCAAGGTCGGAAAGCCCTCCTGGATAAATAGATCCCCAAATCTCTTGATCCCTGACTGCTGCCACCTCCTGAAGCCCCCATCCAGCCTCCATGGGACAAACCGGTGATTGTTACAAATCGGAGACCACACTGACCAATCCCACGTGCTGCCTCCATTGCCCCCACACCCTTAGGGCTGCCACCACCACAGGGCATGTAGAGTACCGAGCCAGCGAGAACAGCAGGGGCGCTGTTATTAAAACCTCCAAACTCGTAGCCTTGCAGGATGCCGCTTCCACTCGCTTCCAGGCCGACCACTCCCCTACTACCCACTTCCTGACCATCGATATGTTGGCCGCCCAGTAATAATTAAAAAAGCCCAGGAGGGCCAGGCCCCCCTCTCCGTGACCCCGCTCCAGGAGTGCCCTCTTTACTCTCTGGGTTTTGCCCACCCACACACAACCTGTAATTGGCACTTTATTTTTCTAAAAAAAAGCCTTTGGGACAAAATGTGGAAGGCATTGAGTAAAGAAAAGCAGTCTTGGGGGGACTGTCATCTTCACCGTCTGGACCCTTCCCACTAGCGTCAGCGGGAGCATGTCCCATCTGTGGAAATCCCTTTTCATTTGGTCGACCGCTTTGCCCAGATTTAACTTGTGCCCCCACTGTTTCGCCACTTGAATCCCTAAATATCTAAACCTCCCCGCCACCACTTTAAAAGGTAACTCCCTCAGTCTCCTTTCCTGCCCAGTGCCTGGATCACAAACATCTCACTCTTTCCCATATTCAACTTGTAGCCTGAAAATCGCCCAAATTCCACTGATACTTACATGATTTCGGTCATCCCCCCCCCCACCGGATCTGTAACCTAAAGCAACAAGTCATCCGCATAGAGAGAAACCCTCCCACTCACTATCCCCCGCCACACACTCAATGCTCCAAGGGCCATTGCTAAAGGCTCTATGGCCAGGGCAAACAGTAATGGGGAGAGCGGGCATCCCAGCCTTGTCCCTCTTTGAGATAAAAATATTCTGACCGTGTTCGGTTGGTTCTTACATTTGTCTGATACAACAATCAGATCCAGTCCACAAATCCCTGCCCGAACCCAAACCTGCCTAAAATATCCCATAAGAATGTCCACTCCACCCGGTCGAAAGCCTTCTCCGCTTCCATGGCTACTGCCACCTCAGCCTCACGCCCCTCAGCTGGCATCATTATAACATTAAGAAGCTGTCTAATATTGGACGTCAGGTGCCTGCCCTTCACAAATCCCGTCTGATCCTCACCTGTTATCTCCGGGACGCAGTCCTCTATTCTGGTTGACAAGATCTTTGCCAGTAATTTAGCATCTATATTTAAAAGGGAAATTGGTCTGTATGATCCGCAGCTCTCCGGGTCCTTGTCCTTGATAAGAGAGATTGATCCAAGGAGTTGGGAGTACTTCCCCCAATGCTATCAAGTGATAGTGTTGGGGGAAGCACTCCCAAGTCTTTGGATTCATTGAAAGCCTTAACTAACAGCGGTCCCACTAGCCCCGAAAACCTTTTATAAAATTCCACTGGGAATCCGTCAGGTCCCGGGGCCTTACCTAATTTCCATTGCCCCCAATCCGTCTATCACTTCAAGCCCAATTGGGCCCCCCAAGACTTCCACCAGCTCCTCATTTACCTTCGGGAACTCGAGCCTCTCCAGGAATTGGTTCATTCCCTCCTCCCCCGCAGGGGGTTCCAACTCCTATAAACGACTATAGAATTCACGAAAAACGTCATTAACCGCCCCGTCGGGTCCCTCACTACTTTCCCCCTCACATCCTTAATTTTCCCTATTTCTCTCGCCGCCTTCTGTTTCTTCAGCTCATGTGCCAACATCCTGCTAGCTTTTTTCCCATATTCATATACTGCCCCTTTTACCCTCCTCAGCTGCCCCTCCGCCTTGCCTGTGGAAAGGAGCCCAAAATCCATTTGCAGTCTCTGACGCTCCTTCAGGGGCTCCTCATATCTCCTATCCACATGTAAGATTTCTCCTACGAGCCTGTCCAGCTCCGCCCGTTCAGCCCTTCCTCTATGGGCCCAAATCTAAATATATTCCCCTCTGATGACTGCTTTCAATGCCTCCCACACCACCCCAGCCGCGGTCTCTCCCGTGTCGTTGGTTTTTATATACCCCCGAATGGCCTCCCTCACTCGCTCACATATCTTGTTGTCTGCTAACAGCACTGCATCTAGCCTCCACTGTGGGCGCTGAGAATTTCCCGTGTTCACCTGTAGGTCTAGCCAATGTAGCTCATGGTCCGATACTACGATTGCTGAATACTCTGTGTCCACCCTCGCTAACAATGTTTTGTCCAGTATTAAAAAATCGATCCTGGAGTACGCCTTGTGCACATGAGAGTAGAATGAATATTCCTTGCTCCTTGGCCTCTCAAATCTCCACGATCAACACCCCCCATGTGCTCCATGAACCCCTGCAGCTCTTTCGTCATTGCTGATACTTTCCCCGACCTAGAACTCCACCGGTCCAGCCTAGGATGCAAGACCGTGTTAAAATCACCCCCCATAACCAACCGGTGCGAGTCGGGGTCCGGGATTTTTCCCGGCATCTTCCTAACAAACGTGACGTCATCCCAGTTTGGGGCATATATATTTACCAACACCACTGCCATTCCCTCCAGTTTCCTGCTAACCATAAAACACCTGCGTTCCGGGTCTGTCTCCATTTCCCCCACCTCAAATGCCACCCTTTTGTTAATCAGGATGGCCACGCCCCTTGTTTTAAAGTCTAATCCTGAAGGGAACACCTGTCCGACCCATCCCTTTTTCAGTCTAAATTGATCCCCCAGCTTCAAGTGTGTCTCCTGCAACAGGGCCACGTCCGCCTTTAACTGTCTCAATTGACCGGCCCATTCAGGCTACGAATATTCCACGTAACCAGTCTGGTCGGGGGAGCTCATGCCCCCCTCCCCTGTCGATCAGCCATGACCTTTCCTTGGCCAGCCCTTAGCCATTGGCCTGCACCTCCCCAGATTCGCCCCTCGGCAGCAACTGCCATCTAGTCTCCATCTCCAGCCTCCTGGAAGTCTCCTAACCGTCAGCAGCCCCCCCCTCCCCCCCCCCCCCGTCCTCCGCTACCCCGTCACTTTTCAGCTCACCCCCACTTCGCTCCCGTGAACCAGCCTTACCAGCTAACCTAGCAGGTCGCGCCCCTGGCGCCGAGGATTCCACCTTCACATAAGTTTTCAAAACAATAGCACCAAGCACAGAAAGCAAACACTTAAGGTCGAGGCTCAACGGCCCACCCCTCCCTCTTTACAACATCTTATCAATCCCATCACCTTCAAACAGAGCTCCAAACAATGGAAGTGAAAACAAACAGGATAAATGGAAAGACAGAAAAAATTATGCTTGCAAGAACTCAGACAGATGTCTTTCCTTCCTAGAACATTTCAATTTGCGAACTTTTCTTCAACCCCCTCCATTTTCTATTTTTTTCCCCCCAAAAAAGGAAGAAACTCTTCCCTGATACATACACTAAAAGGTCAAAGTTCGATAACTCCGAGAAATCCTTCTCTTCCCTGTCATCGCAACTCAAGTTACAGTGCACCACAGAACCTTTTGATTTAAATTGCTACTGACCAGTTTTTTCTTTTTTTAAGTCCTTATGGGTCCCCAAGGTTGTTGTCTTTCATCAAGACCGACACACTGCTGTGTGCTCTGCTTCACCGAGACATGGGTCACACAGCCACACCAAATTGTGCCATCCAACCCAAAGGTTTTTCAATCCACCGAATGGACCGCACAAAGGCCTCAGGCAAGTCAAAAGGCGGGGGGTTTGCCTCCTGATCAACACCTTCTGGTGCTCGGATGTGGTGTCCCTAGCGTGCCATTGCTCCCCAGACCTAGAATACCGAACCGTGAAGTGTTGTACCTTCTACCTCCCATGTGAGTTCACCTCTGTACTCATCACAGCAGTCTACATTCCACCCCAGGCGGAAGTGAAGAAAGCAATTGATGAACTACATTCCACCATCAACAACCAAGAAACAAATCACCCCGACGCCCTGACAATCGTGGCTGGAGACATCAACCAGGCCAACCTCAGGAAGGTCCTACTCAAACTCCATCAACATATCTCCTGCTCCACCAGAGGTGCAAACACCCTGGACCACTGCTACACAAGCATCAAAGGAGCCTACCGCGCCATTCCCCGACCTCACTTTGGCAAATCCGACCACAAGTCGGTATTCCTATTTCCGGCTTACAAACAGCAACTCCAGCGTGCTGAGCCAGTCAAAAAAGCCGTGCAGTGCTGGTCCGAGGAATCTGACATCCTCTGCGATTGCTTGGAGACTGTGGACTGGTCCACATTCAAGGCCGCGGCAGCTAACCTGGACGAGTATGCTACCACCGTCACAGACTTCATCAGTAAATGTGTCGAGGACTGTGTACCAAAGAAGACAATACAGGTATTCCCCAATCGGAAACCCTGGCTCAACCAACAGGTTCACTCCCTGCTGAAGTTCCGGACGGAGGCGTTCAAGTCTGATGACCCTGACCTATATAAGAAATCCAGGTACGATGTACGGAAAGCCATCAGGGATGCAAAAGGACAATACCGCATCAAACTAGAGTCCCAGGCCAACGACACTAACCCACGATGACTATGGCAGGGCCTACTCAAGATCACAGGCTATAAAGCAAAGCCAGGCGGAATATCTGGGGCTGGAGCATCCCTACCCGAGATCTGAACATGTTGTATGCCCGCTTTGAGCAGTCCGCTAATGTATCAGTGCCACCCGCCCCAACAGCCCTGGACAAACCCATACCCACTATTACAGCCTCAGAGGTAAGAGCTGCCTTCTTGAAAGTGAATCCGCGGACAGCGACGGGCCCCGACAGAGTTCCTGGGCGAGCACTCAGAGCCTGCACAGACCAGCTGGCGAGTGTATTCGCAGATATCTTCACCACCTCACTCCTCCGCTCTGAGGTCCCCACCTCCTTCAAGAAGGCCACCATAATACCAGTACCAAAGAAGAGCATGGTAGCCTGTCTCAATGACTACCGACCGATGGCCCTAACGTCTGTTATCATGAAATGCTTCGAGCGGCTAGTCATGAGACGGAACACTGCCAGCCTCCCAGAGGGTCTCGATCCACTGCAGTTTGCCAATCACTGCAATTGGTTCACAGCAGATGCTATCTCCCTGGCTCTACAATCAACACTCGAACACCTCGACAACAAGGACACCTATGTAAGACTGCTGTTCATAGACTACAGCTCAGCCTTCAACACCATTATCCCAACGAGACTAATAACCAAACTCTGCAATCTTGGACTTGACCCCTCCCTGTGTAGCTGGATCCTCTACTTCCTCGCCAACAGACCGCAATCGGTCAGGATAGGTAACAGCATCTCCTCCACAATAGTCCTCAACACCGGAGCCCCGCAAGGATGTGTGCTCAGTCCTCTACTATACTCACTATACACCCATGACTGTGTGGCAAGATTTAACTCCAACTCAATCTATAAGTTTGCGAATGATACGACTGTGGTGGGCCGCATCTCAAACAATGACAAATCAGACTTCAGGAGGAAGATAAATCACTTGGTTGCATGGTGTACCGAAAACAACCTCTCTCTAAGTGTTGGAAAGACCAAGGAACTGATCATCGACTTCAGGAAGCGCAGCATGACACACACTCCTGTCTGCATCAATGGCTCCGAAGTGGAGATGGTCGATAGCTTTAAGTTCCTGGGGGTCACCATCACCAACAGTCTGTCCTGGTCCACTCACGTTTATGCAACAGTCAAGAAAGCCCAACAACGTCTCTACTTCCTGCGGAAGCTAAAAAAATTTGGCATGTCTGCATCGACTCTCTCAAACTTCTACAGATGTGCGATAGAGAGCATCCTATCCTGCTGCATCACAGCCTGGTATGGCAACTGCTCAGTCCAAGATCGCAAGAAATTGCAGACTGTGGTGAACTCAGCCCAACGCATCACACAAACGTGCCATCCCCACATTTATTCTGTATACACCTCTCGCTGCCTCAGGAAGGCAGACAGCATTATCGGAGACCCCTTCCACCCAGGCATCGCCTTCTTCCTGACCCTTCCATCAGGCAGAAGGTACAGAAGTCTGAAGACTCGCACATCCAGACATAGGAACAGCTTCTTCCCCACAGCTACAAGACTCTTCAACGACACTCCGTCGGACTGATCTGTTCCCTGTAAGAACACTATTCATGATGCCCTATGCTGCTCTTGCTCACATTTGTGCTTTGTTTGTTTTGTTTGGCCCCTTGTTCCGCACTGTAACCAATCACTGTTTTGTCGATGTACCTATTGTCAATGTTCCCTGTTGATTATTCTTGTGTCTACTATGCACGTACTGTGTACGTTCCTCGGCCGCAGAAAAATACTTTTCACTGTACTTCGGTACATGTGACAATAAATCAAAGCAAATCAAATCATCTTCTTCCGGCGAGCCAAAATATAGCTCCCGGTCCTCGTAGGTTACCCAAAGATGGGCCGGGTAGAGCAGTCCAAATATTATTCCCTTTGCATACAGGGCCGCTTTAACTTTATTAAAACTCGACCTCCTCTTAGTAAGTTCTGCTCCCAAGTCTTGGTAAACCCGGATCTTGGCTTCTTCCCATACGAACTGTTTTGTCTGCCTAGCCCATCTCATGATGCGTGCTTTGTCCAGGAATTGTTGCAGCCTCACCACCATCGCCCCCGGGGGCTCACAACCCTGGGGCTTGCCCTGTGAGCTCGGTCCACCTCCAATGGCCTGTCGAACGGCTCTGCCCCATCATTTTCTCGAACATCTTCACAACATACGCACCGGCATCTGATCCTTCCTTTCGCTCTGGCAGACTGACGATCTGAATGTTCTGCCTGCGGGAACGATTCTCCAGGTCTTCTACTTTTTCCAGCAGTTGCTTTTGCCGATTCTGTAAAATGCCAATTTTCAGTGCCATCCCAGTGGACTGCTCCTCTTGTTCCATAGCCTGCTCCTGTAGCTTTTGGATTAACTGTCCCTGGGCTGTCACTGTCGCCTCCAATCAGTCGACAGCCCCCTTAATTGAGGCTACCACCTTGGTCAGGTCCTCTGCACACTCCTTACGGTGCCGGGCGAACTTCTCATCCAGTTATGTAACCAACCGATCCATCGACCATTGAGCTGGCGGGGCAGAAACTAGCTTCTCTGCCATTGCAGCCACCAAGCTCAGATCCTCACTTCCAACCAGCTTTTGATTCCTTCTTTTGCGATTACTTTTTGAGCGTAGTTCCATCGGACAGGGGTTGCCTTCTACTCCTCTCACTTTTATCCACTTATGTTAGAAAAGATTTTCGCGAAAATCCAGCTTAAAAGCAGTTTAAAAAACCACCAAGAGCAGGAGCTGCTAAATGTGCGACCGTTCACAGCATGGTCGCCACCAGAAGTCGGCACTTGCGCGTTGAGGAGTGTGAAATGCTATCACAACTAACTAGGCTAATTCCTCATTTGAAATAGCCTTTGGCTTTGAAGCTAGAGGCTGCTCACAGTCAAAGGGAGTGAAATTGACTTTCATGAGATAAGCTGCAGCAGGTCTCTGTACTGGAAGTGTTTGGTAGGACAAACAGGCTGCAGCTTTGGTTGCCCCCGTTATGGATCTCCCCAATATTACAAGATTTAAATTTGGCTTGAAGGCCTCACAGAAGCAAATCCCCTCTCCGCCGCCCAGGGTGACCCCTGATCTAGAATGCTTCAGCCCTTTGAGGGGTCCCACCCCTCAAATCTTCTGAGCACTGGGGCAGCAGCAGCTCCGTGCGCCCTTGAGCTGCATGCTGGAAAATGGAAATGTCTACTCACCTCACTTCCCCTTCGTAGTCATTACGCCAGGTTTCAGTTTTTGAAAGGGAGCACTAAACGACGCCTGGGTGATTTCTCGCTGGGGAGTTGGGTAATTCCTGGGAGGCCGCTGCGTTCGACTTCAATCTCGCAAGTGAGATTGAAATGAATGCAAATGAGGGTTAATGATATTGGCACCATTTATGGGCAAGATACGGAACTCTATCAGGAGCGGGCCAGAGAATTGCAAACTTGTTTGCGCCGGCCGCGAATCTGAACTTTGGCCTTTCCTGATATTTACCCAGCTTGCCAGAGGTTAAATTGCACCCTTAGTGTAGTTTTGTTGCTGCAAACTCTATGGACCGAAGGGCCCCTTCTGTACTGCATGACTCTATGACTAAAGCAGCCCATTTGATTGGCATCCCATCCACAAACATTCACTTCCTCTGCCACAGACGTACAGTGGCAGTCATGTGCGCTGTGTACAAGATACATTACTAGAATTCACCAGAGCTCCTTGCATAACTCCGTCCCAAGTCCACGACCACTAACATCCAGAAAGACACAGGCAACAGATACATGGACCACAACCTGAAATGTTCCCCACCAAGCCACTTACTATCCTTACTTGGAAATAAATCGCCGTTCCTTCACTGTTGATGGGACAAAATCCTGGAACTCCCTAAAAGCACTGAGTGTACTTACACCACACGGACAGCAGTGGTTCAAGAAGGCAGCTCACCAGCACGTTCTCAAGGGCAATGAGGGCTGGGCAATAAATACTGGGTAATAAATTTTTAAAATATAAATAAATAATTGAAACTCCAGCATTAATCCCTGCGGAGCTCCCCTAGTTAGAGCCTGTCAAAACTGGAGTCAGTGGTGTGTTTTGGCTTTCGATGTCTTGCAAAGGAATCTACCAAACACCTTGACTTGTCCAAACCAGGATTTTTATTGAATCACGTGTGGTAAGATAACTTGATCTGTAACAGATCGCTATCATGGAGTTTCTTTGTACTCCTCTGGTCTCTGTGCCATCCCCTTCTCCAGTACCATATCCAGCCAGTGCAGAGCATGGTCAGATATTGCAATTGCCGAGTACTCCAATAGTACTCCAGCCAGCAGCGACTTCCCCACCATGAAAATATCAATCCCCCCCCCCCCCCCCCCGACGGGACCAGTGAGCGCCGCCGTGACCTGTCCAATTTTGGCTCCTGCACCAAGTTCCAGCCCCCCCTACTATCAGTTTGTGTGTGTCCAAGTCGGGGAAGGCCCCACACACCTTTTTTGCGAATCCCACATCGTCCCAATTGGGACCATATACACTTACCAGCGCCACTAGCCTCCCATCCAGCACCCCTGTCACAATCGCATACCTACCCCCCTGATCTGCAACCACCTTCTCCATCTGGAACCGTACCCTTTTGCTGACCATTAGTGCTACCCCTCGAGCTCTTCCGTCAAATCTAGAATGAAACACCTGACTAACCCAGCCCTTTTTAAGTCTCACTTGGTCCTTCACCCTCAGGTGAGTCTGATTTCCATCTAGTTTCCGGAGAGTTCTCACGAGCTTCAGTCTTACTTAAAATTTTGTTTTCATCATTTTTGTTCGGACTCTTCTGGCCCTTGGCTGCGATGAGATTGATGAAAACTGTTCTTTGGTCTTTATCTCATTGACCACATTTACTTATCTTACATGGTCAATTGTAGGACACGCAAAACATTGTTTTGCAAAATGCCCAATGCGGCTGCACCTGGAACAGACTTTTCCAAAGGCTGGACATTGGGGCATGTCGAGTGCCACACTTTTGGCAGAAGATGGTGGTGGAGGCTCCTGTCGTCCGCTTAAAATGGCTGCCCGCACTGCGATCACATTTCTTCATGGTGTGTGTCACAGCACTAATGGCGCTGGCGTCATCTTCTGAGTTGACGCCAAAATTCTTCAAGCAGAGTGTGCCGATTCTCTGTACAGCTATTTCGCTCGCCTGGCAAATCTTTACTGCCTGTGCCAGCACCAAATCTTCTTCCTGCAACAAGCTTTCCCAGAGCTTATCATTAGCTATACCAAAGACAATTTGGTCGCGGATCAGCGAAAATTTCATGCAGCTGAAGTTGCATGACTAGGCCTTCAACCTCAAGTCAGTGACAAAACTGTCAAACGATTCACCAGGTTTTTAGGTATGCGAACGGAACATGAATCGTGTCATACCTTTTAGGGGAGCAATGCCGATCAAAGTGCCTAACAACTTCATCATATTTCTTGCGATTCTCCTCAATGTCGAATGCAAATGAGTTATACAGTTCAATTGTTGTGGACCTGACAGCATTAGCAGCAATGCGATTCGCCTTTCATCAGGCTGGGCCGGCAGGCCTAGGGCCGAAACATAGAGTTTGAACTGCAGCTTGAATAGCTGCCAGTTTTCATCTACAGTACTGGATATCTGAAGCTGGTGGGGAGCTCTCAGTCCTTCCATCTCGCGCTTCAGTGTCTTCTAGTGCGTTGAGTTGCCTCAGGCTGCATTTCACCAGATCGATCTGTCTGCTGAATTCCTAACTTTGTCACTGCCGTCGTTACCTTCAAATCTTCTGCATTCTTGGTACCATGTTGTGTTTGGCTACAATGTGTTGCTAAGGAATCCACGAAATACCTTGACTTGTCCAAACCAGGATCTTTATTGAATAACAAGTGATAGTGATCTGCCACAGAGCAAATTATCATGGGGTTTTGAACTCCTCGCAACTACACCTAGCACGACTATTTCACCTGTAAGTCTTACAACCACCTGGTGTTGGCCGAATGTGACCCCACTTATATTGGAGTCTCTTGTCACATGATCACTGTCTTGGGACCGCATGGTGTGTCTGCACCACCACCTACTGGTTGGAGGTTGCACACCATCCATCTATGATATTGCTTACAGGCATATTAACATAAATGGGAATTGGGGGAAGTTGGGGTCTTACTTAGCACAAATGAAGATGGTTGTGTTTGTTCAAGGTCAATCATTTTTAAAAAATAAATGTTTATTCAAATTTTTCCAACAAAAATTTTTAACAAACAAACCCCCCCCCCCCATAACAAAAAGAATAAAGAACACAAACACCACAATCAAAAATAATAAACTACTTATACATTGGGTTTCTCCCGCATATATTAACCCCCCCATATCACATTCAAAAGTACTCTTGGGGAACCCCCCCCCGGGTTGCTGCTGCTGCTGACCTCCTCCTAGCGCTCCGCGAGATAGTCTAGAAACGGTTGACACCGCCTGAAGAACCCCTGCACAGACCTTCTCAAGGCAAACTTTATCCTCTCCAGCTTAATGAACCCTGCCATGTCATTTATCCAGGCTTCCACACTGGGGGGCTTCGCGTCTTTCCATAATAGCAAGATCCTCCGCCGGGCTACCAGGGACGCAAAGGCCAGAATACCGGCCTCTTTCGCCTCCTGCACTCCCGGTTCGTCCGTTACCCCAAATAATGCCAACCCCCAACTCGGCTTGACCTGGACTTTCACCACCTTGGATATAGTCCTCGTGAAACCCCTCCAGAACCCATCCAGTGCCAGGCACGACCAAAACATGTGGACGTGATTCGCCGGGCTTCCCGAGCACCTCCCACACCTGTCCTCCATCCCAAAGAACCTACTCAACCTCGCCCCTGTCATATGCGCTCTGTGAGTAGCCTTAAATTGTATTAAGCTGAGCCTGGCACAAGAGGAAGAGGAGTTAACCCTACTCCGGGCATCAGCCCACAGACCCTCATCAATCTCCTCCCCAAGCTCCTCCTCCCACTTGCCCTTTAGCTCCTCTACCGAAACCACCTCCTCCTCTTTCATCTCTTGATAGAGCGCTGAAACCTTGCCTTCTCCGACCCATACACCCGAAATCACCCTGTCCTGAATCCTCTGTGCTGGGAGCAGCGGGAATTCCCTCACCTGCCGCCTCACAAACGCCCTCACTTGCATATACCTGAACGCATTTCCCGAGGGTAGCCCAAACTTCTCCTCCAGCGCCCCTAGGCTTGCAATCGTCCCATCTATAAACAGGTACCCCATTCTTCTGATCCCTGCCCGATGCCAGCTCCGAAACCCCCCATCCATCCCTCCCGGGACGAACCGATGGTTCTCCCGAATCGGGGACCAAACCGAGGCTCCCATCTCGCCTCTATGCCGTCTCCACTGCCCCCAGATCTTCAACGTTGCCACCACCACCGGACTCATGGTGTACCGTGTCGGCGAGAGCGGCAGCGGTGCCGTCACCAGCGCCCTCAGGCTCGTGCCCCTGCAGGACGCCATCTCCAACCTCTTCCACGCCGCCCCCTCTCCCTCTATTACCCACTTGAGGATCATCGCCACGTCGGCTGCCCAATAGTAGCCGCACAGATTCGGCAGCGCCAGCCCTCCCCTGTCCCTGCTACGCTCCAGAAACATACTCTTTACCCTCGGGGTCTTATTTGCCCACAAAAAACCCATGATACTCCTACCTACCCGTTTGAAAAAGGCCTTGGGAATCATAATGGGAAGACACTGGAACACAAAGAGAAACCTCGGGAGGACCATCATTTTAACCGACTGTACCCTGCCCGCTAGCGAGAGTGGCAGCACATCCCATCTTTTGAAATCCTCCATCTGCTCCACCAACCGCGTCAAATTGAGCTTGTGCAGGGCCCCCCAGCTCCCAGCCACCTGGATCCCCAAGTACCGAAAGTTCCTTTCCGCCCTCTTCAATGGGAGGTCGTCTATCCCCCTTCCCTGGCTCCCCTGGATGCACCACAAAGAGCTCACTTTTCCCTACATTGAGCTTATAGCCCGAGAAGTCCCCAAACTCCCTTAGGATCCGCATGACCTCCACCATCCACTCCACTGGATCCGCTACATACAGCAACAGGTCGTCCGCATACAGCGACACCCGATGTTCCTCTCCCCCTCGGACCAACCCCCTCCATTTCCTGGACTCCCTTAGTGCCATGGCCAAAGGCTCAATTGCCAATGCAAACAACAAGGGGGACAGGGGGCACCCCTGCCTCGTCCCTCGGTACAGCCGAAAGTACTCCGACCTCCGCCGATCCGTAGCCACCGGGGCTCTATATAGGAGCCTGACCCAACTGCTAAACCCCTCCCCGAACCCAAACCTCCGCAACACTTCCCACAGATACTCTCACTCCGCCCGGTCGAAGGCCTTCTCCGCGTCCATAGCTGCCACTAACTCCGCCTCTCCCTCCATCGATGGCATCATAATCACGTTGAGGAGCCTCCGCACATTAGTGTTTAGCTGCCTGCCCTTTACAAATCCCGTCTGGTCCTCATGAATCACCCCAGGGACACAGTCCTCAATTCTCGTAGCCAGCACTTTTGCCAGCAACTTAGCATCCACATTAAGGAGCGAGATCGGTCTATACGACCCACATTGCAGTGGGTCCTTCTCCCGCTTCAGAATCAGCGAGATCACCTGACATGTTCGGGGGCAGGGTCCCCCTCTCCCTTGCCTCATTGAAAGTCCTCACTAACAACGGGCCTAGCAGGTCCACATATTTCCTATAAAACTCGACCGGGAACCCATCTGGCCCCGGGGCCTTCCCCGCCTGCATGTTCCCCAATCCTTTAACCAGCTCCTCCAACTCAATTGGCACCCCTAAACCAGCCACCTCCTGCTCCTCCACCCTCGGGAACCTCAGTTGATCCAAAAATCGTCGCATCCCCTCTTCCCCCGCTGGGGGCTCAGATCTGTACAGCTCCTCATAGAAGTCCTTAAATACCTCATTTACCCTCACCGCACTCCGCACCATATTCCCCCTGCTATCCTTAACTCCACCTATCTCCCTCGCTGCCACCCTCTTGACGGAGCTGGTGTGCCAGCATCCGGCTCGCCTTCTCCCCATACTCGTACGTCGCCCCCTGTGCTTTCCTCCACTGTGCCTCTGCTTTCCCTGTGGTCAACAGGTCAAACTCCGTCTGGAGGCTTCGCCGCTCCCTAAGTAGTCCCTCCTCGGGGGGCCTCTGCATATCTCCTGTCCACCCTTAAGATCTCCCCCACCAACCTCTCCCTCTCCCTGCCCTCTCTCTTCTTCCTGTGGGCCCTAATGGAGATTAACTCTCCCCTGACCACCGCCTTCAATGCCTCCCAGACTACCCCCACCTGCACCTCTCCGTTGTCATTGGCCTCCAAGTATCTCTCAATGCACCCCCGCACACCTCCTCATCCGCCAGTAATCCCACATCAAGACGCCACAGTGGGCGCTGGTCCCTCTCCTCTCCTAACTCAAGCTCCACCCAGTGCGGGGCGTGGTCTGAGATGGCTCTGGCCGAATACTCCGTTCCTTCCACTTTCGGGATTAGCGCCCTACTCAAACCAAAAAAATTTATCGGGGGGTAGGCTCTATGTACATGGGAAAAGAATGAGAATTCCCTGGCCAGGGGCCTAGCAAACCTCCATGGATCCACTCCCCCCATCTGTTCCATAAACCCCCTAAGCACCTTGGCCGCAGCCGGCCTCTTCCCCGTCTTGGATATGGAGCGATCTAATGCTGGATCCAGCAGCGTGTTGAAATCCCCCCCCCCCCCATTATCAAGCTTCCTGCCTCCAGGTCCGGAATCCGACCCAGCATGCGCTTCATAAATCCGGCATCATCCCAGTTCGGGGCAGATACTTTTACCAGTACCACCCACACCCCCTGCAACCTACCGCTCACCATCACGTATCGACCTCCATTATCCACTACAATATTCTTGGCCTCAAACGGCACCCGCTTCCCCACCAGTATTGCAACCCCTCTGTTCTTCGCATCCAGCCCCGAATGGAATACCTGTCCTACCCATCCCTTTCTCAACCTGACCTGGTCTGCCACCTTCAAATGTGTCTCCTGAAGCATGACCACGTCTGCCTTCAGTCCCTTTAAGGGCGCGAACACTTGGGCCCTCTTAACCGGCCCATTCAGGCCCCTCACATTCCAAGTTATCAGCCGGATTGGGGGGCTTCTCCTTTTCTAGGCCAGTCACGTGCCCGCGCCTCCCGCACCCTCCAGTCCCCCAGACGACGGTCCCCGCCCCGACCACCTCTCCTATTTCCAGTTCCCCATTGTCCAATGCAGCAGCAACCCTATACCCCCCCCCCCCCCCCCCCCGCTAAATCCATATCTAGCTCCTTTGCTCCCCCCATAACACTCCCGTAAGTCAGCTGACTCCTGCTGACCCCGGCCTCTCCCGCCTTCCCATCGACCCCCCCAGTGTGGGAATCCCCCCTCCCCCTCCTCCCTAGCAGTCAGTGTGCGCTCCTCCGACCCCGACCGATGTCCTTCCCTAGCGTGGGAAAAAGCCCGTGCTTTCCTGAGCCGGCCCCGCCCCCTCTGGCGCAGCTCCTTTTGCGGCCTGATCTCAATTCCCCCAACCCGGGCCTCCCCTCCTCCAACACCGGCGCCCACACTCTCCCACAGTCTCCCCATCAAATACCTTCACCCATCCCCATCCATGACCCAACCAAGGGAACGTTCCCTACACGTAGTTAAAACCATATATACAGCAGACATCCCCCCACAACCACAGACCCTCAATTTGAGTCCAACATTTCAGTCTGTATAAAGCTCCAAGCCTCCTCAGGCATTTTGAAATAGTGGTGCCGATCTTGGAATGTGACCCACAATCGCGCTGGCTGCAGCATACCGAACTTCAGTCCTGGCAGATTCGGATCTCCGTGTTCTCCCACCTGCTGCTCCGCTCTTTCTTGGCCCATCTCAAGACACACTCTCTATCCATAAAGCGGTGAAACCTCACCACTACAGCCCTTGGCGGCTCGTTGGCCTTGGGTCTCCTTGCCAGGACCCGATGAGCCCCATCTAGCTCCAGGGGGCTCGGGAAGGCTCCCGCACCCATCAGCGAATTGAGCATCGTGCTCACATATGCCCCGGTATCGGGCCCCTCAACTCCTTCAGGGAGACCCAGAATCCGAAGATTCTTCCTCCTCGACCTATTCTCCAGGTCCTCAAATCTTTCCGCCCGCCTCTTGTGCAGCGCCTCGTGTGCCTCCACCTTCACCGCCAGGCCCAAGATCTCATCCTCGTGCTCCGAGGCTTTCTGCCGCACCTCCCGGATCGCCGCCCCCTGGGCCCTCTGGGTCTCCACTAGCTTCTCAATCGCCGCCTTCATTGGCGCCAGCATTTCTGTCTTCAGCTCCTCAAAGCAGCGTTTAAGAAACTCCTGCTGCTCCTGCGACCACTGCGCCCATGCTGCTTGGTCTCCACCCGCCGCCATCTTGCTTTTTCTCTCTCTCACTTTTCGCTGCTCCAATTTCCCTTTTTTCACCGCTCCACTCCTGGTCCAATCCATATACTGTCGGGGGGACCTTGCTGTCACCTTCCCACACTGAAGCCGTCGAACAAGTGCCGTTGGGGCCCCTCTAGAGAGCCCTAAAGTCCGGCGGGAGCTGCCAAACCTGCGACCTATTCAGGCATGGTCGCAACCGGAAGTCGTTCAAGGTCAATCATATCAGTTGTAGAACATCACTACAAGACTTCTCAGCCCAGCCATCTTCAGCTGCTTCGTCAATTACCTTCCCTCCATCGTAAGGTCAGAAGTGAGGATGTTCAATGACACAATGTTCAGTACCATTCATGTCTCCTCAGATACTGAAGGTGTTTGTGTCATATCATAGAATCCCTACAGCGCAGAAGGAGGTCATTTGGCCCATTGAGTCCGCGGCGACCCTCTGAAAGAGCACCCAACCTAGGTCTAACTCCCCACCCTATCCACGCAACCCCACCTTACCTTTGGACACTAAGGGGTCATTTAGCATGGCCAGTCCACCTAGCCTACATATCTTTGGACTGTGGGAGGAAACTGGAGCACCCGGAGGAAACCCACGCAGACAAGGGAAGAATGTGCAAACTCCACACAGACAGTCATCCAAGGCTGGAATTGAGCCCGGGTCTCTGGCGCTGTGAAGCAACAGTGCTAACCACTGTGTGACCGTGCCGCCCCGTGTAGCCATACCTGGATCACATTCAGGTTTACATGGTAGCACAGTGGTTAGCACTGTTGCTTCACAGCACTATGGTCCCAGGTTCGATTCCTGCTTGGTCACTCTCTGTGTGGAGGCTGCAATTTGTCCCCGTGTCTGCGTGGGTTTCCTCCGGGTGCTCCCGTTTCCTCCCACAAGTCCCGCAAGATGTGCTTGTTAGGAGAATTGGACATTCTCAATTCTCCCTCTGTGTACCCGAACAGACGCTGGAGTGTGGCGACTAGAGGATTTTCACAGTGACTTCATTGCAGTGTTAATGTAATCCTACTTGTGACAATAATAAAGATTATTATAATGGCAAGTAACATTCGTGCCACACAAATGCCAGGAAATAACCATCTTCAACAAGAGAGAAGCTAAGCATCTGGCTTAAGAATCTCTCAATATCAGCATCACAGGAGTTACCACTGGCCAAAAGCTAAACTGGACCAGCCATATGAATATCTTGGCTATGAGAACAGTCAAAGGCTCGGAATTGTGCGGTGAGTAAGTCACCTCCTGTCCCATCAAAGCCTGTCCACTGTCTACCTTGGCACAAATCAGGAGTGTGATGGAATACTCTTCATTTACCTGGATGAGTGCAGCTCCAACAGCACCCAAGAAGGTTCATATCACCCAGGACAAAGAAGCCACCTTGGCACCCCATCCATCATCTTTGCCATTCACATCCTCCAGCACCAACGCACAGTGGTAATATTCTGTACCATCTGCAAGATGCGCTGCAGCAACTTATTAAGGCCAATGAGACAGCTCCTTTACCAACTGATAGGGCAAGGGCAGCAGATGCGTGGAACACCACCACCTAAAAGCTCTCCTCACAGTCACACATCATCCTGACTTGAAACTATATCGCCTTTCCTTCACTGTCGCAAGATCAAAATCCTGAAACTTCCTTCCTAACGTCACTGGATGTATCTACAGCACATGGACTTCAACAGTTCAAGAAGGCAGCTCACTACCATCTTCTCGAGGGGAATTAGGAATGGGAAATAAATGCTAGCCTAGCCAAAATGGAAAAACCTGAAAATGCCCCATTTATCACTAGTCTCTGCTTCCTGTTAACCAAGCATTCATGTTCCAACAACACTGTGCACAGAGATTTTCCCTCTCATCTCCTTACTCTGAATTGCATTTTAGAATTAATATCACCTCTTCACTGACACATCAACTAGAGGAAATAGTCTTTTGATATTTTATAACAATTCTTCATAATTTAGAAGCCATTATTGAACCCCATAGCATTGTCAGCTCCAGTACTTCAAGCTTCACCTCATAACTAAATTTTCTCCTCTGACAAGAACCTGATGAATCTACAGGGAAATCTGTCCTGCATATTATCTACGGATTTATTGTCATTTCTGTAACAAGGTGTCCAAATTTAGTTGGTCGAAGGCATCTGTTATTGAGAGAATATTATCTGCGTGTGCCAATCATGTGTTGTACTGAATGCTATCATCATTTTTCAATTGTCCATACTGACCCAACTACAAACCTTTCTTTCACCTTGTTTAGCTCTGGTCAAACTGTTTGGATGTTCAATGATTTCAACTTCCTTAATTTCAATGTTCAATGATTTCAACTTCCTCAATTTCAAGATTGTCTACCTCCATTTTTGATCCCTGTCTAACTTGAAAAACCTGTACTCCGATTGAATTTATTCCGACATTCTGTAGGTAGATGTTTCCAACAATCGTGTATCATTCTTCTTCTTTTATACATTCTTCCTCTTTCCAGTATTTTGTTTTATTATTTCTTTTTTTTTAAATAATATTTTATTGAAAATTTTTGGTCAACCAACACAGTACATTGTGCATCCTTTACACAACATTGTAACAATACAGATAATAATGACCTTTTTTAAATTTAAACAAAAACAACAACAAATAAATAAATATTAAATAACAAAAAATAAAAACTAGCCCTAATTGGCAACTGCCTTGTCTCAGGCCACACCCCCCCCCCCCCCCATCCCCCCCCTTCCCCCCCCCCCCCCAAGTCCTCTGCCTTGTCTCAGGCCACAGCCCCCCCCCCCATCCCCCCCCCCCCCCCCCCAAGTCCTGGGCCGCTGCTGCTGCCTTCTTTGTTCTCCCCTATCTATCTTTCCGCAAGATATTCGACGAACGGTTGCCACCGCCTAGTAAACCCTTGAGCCGACCCCCTTAGGACGAACTTAATCCGCTCTAACTTTATGAACCCCGCCATATCATTTATCCAGGTCTCCACCCCCGGGGGCTTGGCTTCTTTCCACATTAGCAATATTCTGCGCCGGGCTACTAGGGACGCAAAGGCCAAAACATCGGCCTCTTTCGCCTCCTGCACTCCCGGCTCTTGTGCAACCCCAAATATAGCCAACCCCCAGCTTGGTTCGACCCGGACTCCTACTACTTTCGAAAGCACCTTTGTCACCCCCATCCAAAACCCCTGTAGTGCCGGGCATGACCAAAACATATGGGTATGATTCGCTGGGCTTCTCGAGCACCTCGCACACCTATCCTCCACCCCAAAAAATTTACTGAGCCGTGTTCCAGTCATATGTGCCCTGTGTAATACCTTAAACTGAATCAGGCTTAGCCTGGCGCACGAGGACGACGAGTTTACCCTGTTTAGGGCATCTGCCCACATCCCCTCCTCAATCTCCTCCCCTAGCTCTTCTTCCCATTTCCCTTTTAGTTCGTCCATCATAGTCTCCCCTTCGTCTCTCATTTCCCTATATATATCCGACACCTTACCGTCCCCCACCCATTTCTTTGAGATGACTCTGTCCTGCACCTCTTGTGTCGGGAGCTGCGGGAATTCCCTCACCTGCTGCCTCGCAAAAGCCCTCAATTGCATGTACCTGAACGCATTCCCTTGGGGCAACCCATATTTCTCGGTCAGCGCTCCCAGACTCGCAAACTTCCCATCCACAAATAGATCTTTCAATTGCGTTATACCTGCTCTTTGCCACATTCCATATCCCCCATCCATTCCCCCCGGGGCAAACCTATGGTTGTTTCTTATCGGGGACCCCCCCAGTGCTCCGGTCTTTCCCCTATGTCGTCTCCACTGTCCCCAAATCTTCAGTGTAGCTACCACCACCGGACTCGTGGTATAGTTCCTTGGTGAGAACGGCAATGGGGCTGTCACCATAGCCTGCAGGCTGGTCCCCCTACAGGACGCCCTCTCTAATCTCTTCCACGCCGCTCCTTCCTCCTCTCCCATCCACTTACTCACCATTGAAATATTAGCGGCCCAATAATACTCACTTAGGCTCGGTAGTGCCAGCCCCCCCCTATCCCTACTACGCTGTAAGAATCCCTTCCTCACTCTCGGAGTCTTCCCGGCCCAAACAAAACCCATAATACTCTTTTCTATCCTTTTGAAAAAAGCCTTCGTGATCACCACCGGGAGACACTGAAACACAAAAAGGAATCTCGGGAGGACCACCATCTTAACTGCCTGCACCCTCCCTGCCATTGACAATGCTACCATATCCCATCTCTTGAAATCTTCCTCCATCTGTTCCACCAACCGCGTCAAATTTAGCCTGTGCAATGTGCCCCAATTCTTAGCTATCTGGATCCCCAGGTAACGAAAGTCTCTTGTTACCTTCCTCAACGGTAGGTCTTCTATTTCTCTACTCTGCTCCCCTGGATGCACCACAAACAGCTCACTCTTTCCCATGTTCAATTTATACCCTGAAAAATCCCCAAACTCCCCAAGTATCCGCATTATTTCTGGCATCCCCTCCGCTGGATCCGCCACATATAGTAGCAGATCATCCGCATATAAAGATACCCGGTGTTCTTCTCCTCCCCTAAGTATTCCCCTCCATCCCTTGGAACCTCTCAGCGCTATCGCCAGGGGCTCAATCGCCAGTGCAAACAGTAATGGGGACAGAGGACATCCCTGCCTTGTCCCTCTATGGAGCCGAAAATATGCCGATCCCCGTCCATTCGTGACCACACTCGCCACTGGGGCCCGATACAACAGCTGCACCCATCTAACATACCCCTCTCCGAACCCAAATCTCCTCAACACCTCCCACAGATAATCCCACTCCACTCTATCAAATGCTTTCTTGGCATCCATCGCCACTACTATCTCCGTTTCACCCTCTGGTGGGGCCGTCATCATTACCCCTAACAACCTCCGTATGTTCGTGTTCAGCTGTCTCCCCTTCACAAACCCAGTTTGGTCCTCATGAACCACCCCCGGGACACATTCCTCTATTCTCATTGCCATTACCTTGGCCAAGACCTTGGCATCTACATTGAGGAGGGAGATTGGTCTGTAGGACCCGCATTGTAGCGGATCCTTTTCCTTCTTTAAAAGAAGCGATATCGTTGCTTCTGACATAGTCGGGGGCAGTTGTCCCCTTTCCTTTGCCTCGTTGAAGGTCCTTGTCAGTAGCGGGGCGAGCAAGTCCAAATAATTTCTGTAAAATTCAACTTGGAATCCGTCCGGTCCCGGGGCCTTTCCCGTCTGCATGTTCCTAATTCCTTTCACCACTTCTTCTACCGTGATCTGTGCTCCCAATCCCATCCTTTCCTGCTCTTCCACCTTGGGAATTTCCAGCCGATCCAAAAACTCCATCATTCTCTCCCTCCCATCCGGGGGTTGAGCTTCATACAATTTTTTATAAAATGTCTTAAACACTTCATTCACTCTCTCCGCTCCCCGCTCCGTCTCTCCATCTTCGTCTCTCACCCCCCCTATTTCCCTCGCTGCTCCCCTTTTCCTCAATTGGTGTGCCAGCAATCTGCTCGCCTTCTCTCCATATTCATACTGTACACCCTGCGCCTTCCTCCATTGTGCCTCTGCAGTGCCTGTGGTCAGCAAGTCAAATTCCACATGCAGCCTTTGCCTTTCCCTATACAGTCCCTCCTCCGGTGCTTCCGCATACTGTCTGTCCACCCTCAAAAGTTCTTGCAACAACCGCTCCCGTTCCTTACTCTCCTGCTTCCCTTTATGTGTCCTTATTGATATCAGCTCCCCCCTAACCACCGCCTTCAACGCCTCCCAGACCACTCCCACCTGAACCTCCCCATTGTCATTGAGTTCCAAGTACTTTTCAATGCATCCCCTCACCCTTAAGCACACCCCCTCATCCGCCATTAGTCCCATATCCATTCTCCAGGGTGGACGCCCTCTTGTTTCCTCCCCTATCTCCAAGTCTACCCAGTGTGGGGCATGGTCCGAAATGGCTATAGCCGTATATTCCGTTCCCCTCACCCTCGGGATCAATGCCCTACCCAACATAAAAAAGTCTATGCGTGAATAGACTTTATGGACATAGGAGAAAAACGAGAACTCCTTACTCCTAGGTCTACTGAATCTCCACGGGTCCACCCCTCCCAGCTGCTCCATAAAATCCTTAAGCACCTTGGCTGCTGCCGGCCTCCTACCAGTCCTGGACTTCGACCTATCCAGCCTTGGTTCCAACACCGTGTTAAAGTCTCCCCCCATTATCAGCTTTCCGGTCTCTAGGTCTGGGATGCGTCCTAGCATTCGCCTCATAAAATTGGCATCGTCCCAATTCGGGGCATACACGTTTACCAACACCACCATCTCTCCCTGTAATTTGCCACTCACCATCACGTATCTGCCCCCGTTATCCGCCACTATAGTCTTTGCCTCGAACATTACCCGCTTCCCCACTAATATAGCCACCCCCCTGTTTTTCGCATCCAGCCCCGAATGGAACACCTGCCCTACCCATCCTTTGCGCAACCTAACCTGATCTATCAGTTTCAGGTGCGTTTCCTGTAACATGACCACATCTGCTTTAAGTTTCTTAAGGTGTGCGAGTACTCGTGCCCTCTTTATCGGCCCGTTAAGCCCCCTCACGTTCCACGTGATCAGCCGAGTTGGGGGGCTTCCCACCCCCCCCCCTTGCCGGTTAGCCATCATCTTTTTCCAGCTTCTCGCCCAGTTCCCACGCGGCTGTATTTCTCCCAGACGGTGCCCCCCCGCCCATCCTTTCCCGCACCCACTCCCCCCTTTCCCCAGCAGTAGCAACCCAGTAATTCCCCCCTCCCCCCCCCCCCCCCCCCCCCCCGCTAGACCCCCCGCTAGCGTAATTACTCCCCCCATGTTGCTCCCAGAAGTCAGCAAACTCTGGCTGACCTCGGCTTCCCCCCGTGATCACGGCTCGCCCCGTGCGGCGCCCCCTCCTTCCTGCTTCTCTATTCCCGCCATAATTATCATAGCGCGGGAACCAAGCCCGCGCCTCTCCCTCGGCCCCGCCTCCCATGGCCAACGCCCCATCTCCTCTCCCTCCCCACCTCCCCACCTGTGGGAGAAAGAAAAGTTACCATACCGCAGGATTAATCATACAATCCCTCTTCGCCCCCCCCCCCCCCCCACTCGTCCCACCACTTTGTCCAAACGTTCATTTTCGTAGTCCAATCATTCCAATTTTTCTTCTACAATAAAAGTCCACGCTTCATCCGCCGTCTCAAAGTAGTGGTGCCTCCCTTGATATGTGACCCACAGTCTTGCCGGTTGCAGCATTCCAAACTTTATCTTTTTTTTGTGAAGTACCGCTTTGGCCCGATTAAAGCTCGCCCTCCTTCTCGCCACCTCCGCACTCCAATCTTGATAGACGCGGATCACCGCGTTCTCCCATTTACTACACCGAGTTTTCTTCGCCCATCTAAGGACCATTTCTCTATCCTTAAAACGGAGAAATCTCACCACTATGGCTCTGGGAGCTTCTCCTGCTCTCGGTCCTCGCACCATAACTCGGTATGCTCCCTCCACCTCCAACGGACCCGTCGGGGCCTCCACTCCCATTAACGAGTGCAGCATCGTGCTCACATATGCCCCGACGTCCGCCCCCTCCACACCTTCAGGAAGGCCAAGAATCCTCAAGTTGTTCCTCCTTGCGTTATTTTCCAGTGCCTCCAACCTCTCCACAGATCGTTTCTGGTGTGCCTCCTGTATCTCCGACTTCACCACCAGGCCCTGTATGTCGTTTTCATTCTCTGCTGCTTTCGCCTTCACGACCCGAAGCTCCTGCTCCTGGGTCTTTTGTTCCTCTTTCAGCCCTTCAATCGCCTGTAATATCGGGGCCAACAACTCTTTCTTCATTTCCTTTTTTATCTCCTCCACGCAGCGTTTCAAAAACTTTTGTTGTTCAGGGCCCCATATGAAACTGCCACCTTCCGACGCCATCTTGGTTTCTGCTTGCCTTCCTTGCCGTTGTTCCAAAGGATCCGCTGCAATCCGGCCACTTTCCTCTCCTTTTTCCATCCGTGTCCAGGGGGAACACCCTTCTGGTTTACAGCCGTTAAAATTGCCGTTGGGGCTCCTATCAAGAGCCCAAAAGTCCGTTTCACAGGGAGCTGCCGAAACGTGCGACTCAGCTGGTCATCGCCGCACCCGGAAGTCTGTTTTATTATTTCTAACATTCATGTAAGAATACTTAATTGTATCTTAGTTTTGCTTCAGATTTTTAATGTATTGAACAAATTTCCTGATTTTAATCTCATTTGTGTACAGCTCTTCTAAATCAATTGGTGCCTTTAACCTCTAACTTACCGCAATAGCTAGGAAGAAAAATGCATTAAATTTGCAGTTTAACTTGCATTGGTTTTACAGACTACTTTAACTTTTAGGGCTTAATACAATTCTGCATGAGATCTGTGGCAGTTACATGAACAAGTAATTCATTGTAAATCAGTTGCATTGGTGCAAACGCATTTTGGGTAAGATTCGTTTTACCTTACAGTAAAGCTGTTTCTGTTTTTGTTTGTAGCTTTGCCACAATTGTTACCTTTAGCTACAGGCATTGATTTGAACACTCGTCATGGCGCAGTCTTGGCTTGTGCAGAAATTGTTTACGCGCTCTATAAATTGGCTGTTGAGAAAAACAGGTATGAGATTAGTGTTCATTACTTCATATTTCGTTACATTAATTAATGTATGTTCTAATAAAATTAAACCATTTGAAATAGTAGACTTTCCATATAAGTATTTTATGAAAGTTATGAATAATGGAGATCTGTGGTAGCAGCAGTAAGAATGAATTTTTCAACCTAATGTTTCCAGTTCTAGCTGATAAACGGAATAACCCAAAAACACCACTCTTTTGTCAGAATTTGAGCCTCAAATATTGGCATAATTTTCTGAAATATAGTTATTTGTGGTTGAAAATTATGTCTACTGTATTAATAATAATTGTGCCAGTGTGTTCCTTTGAAATTCTTTGGCCCCTTAGGTGAGCGAAGACTTTGCCTGTTTAAACTAAATTAATGAACAGTTTTGTTCCGACGGGGCACTGAGTATTGTGATTGAATGCAGCAATATATTTATTACTGCTCAGCAGAAATTCAGCCCTTCATTCCATAAGTATTTGTTCCTGACACTTCATATTTCAATTACTTTGTTCATAATTGGGACCATTGGATGTTTGCAAACATATCGCAGAGCCTTTAGAATTAAATAAGTAGTAATTATTAGAGCAAAAATTCTTAAACTTATAATTATTTTGTCAGATTTAAAAATTCGGTTTAATAGTATCGTTTTTCTGACAGGCCAGTTACTGACTATATCAACCAGAATACACTGGAAAGTCTTAAGAACATCCATCGAAAGGTATGATTGACATAATACAACCTAGCAACTAAGTTAACTAATTTGATTGGTTTGCATTTGACTATATTCGTTCAATGTTCGCTTTAATATGAGATGGCTTCATGCTATTTAGCAAAACATAAATGACAACATATCAGGTCAGATTGTGCAGAGTGGGGCATCTGTTCGTTAGATATGCTTAAATATACATTTAGCTTTTAAGCTTTCTTTCGCAGATAACGCTGCTGGAAGAAATTAGGAAGTGTCGATGTACAAAGGGACCTGGGTGATCTTGTCCATAGGTCACTGAAGGCTAGCATGCAGGTGCAACAAGCTATTTAGAAAGCTAATGGAATGTTAGCCTTTATCACAAGAGGATTCGAGTGCACGAGTGGTGAGGTCTTGCTTCAGATGTAAAGGAGCTTGGTTGGACTGCACCTGGAGTATTGTGTGCAGTTTTGGCCCGCTTACCTAGGAAGGATATTATTGCTATAGAGGGAGTGCAACAAAGGTTCACCAGACTTGTACCGGGGCTGGTGGGACTGTCTTATGAAGAGAGACTGGGCAAATTGGACCTGTATTCTCTGTAGTTTTGAAGAATGAGAGGTGATCTTGTCATAATATACACCAGTATACCATGGTGCAGATACACACACACTGATGGACACACAGCGGGACCAGTCAACACACAACACCGCAGCCAATCACCAGTTAGAGCACACGCACTATAAAGACAGGAGGCATCAGAGTTCCCACTCATTCGAGCTGCAGCTTCCGAGTAGGACAGAGCTCACAGCCTGCAGCACAGATCTTCAACATGTGCTGAGTGCATAGACTGGTTAGGACAAGGCATAGGTCTTTAGTTCAATCTAATATCGTGTTAACCCACAGTGCAAGTATGTTAAACAGTTTCTGACTTAATAAAATAGTGTTGCACTATTTTAAGGGTTGGTGGCCTGTATGTGTTCCTCGGATACAGAGCGCCCAACATAACAGATCTCATTACAGCTTACAAAATACTTAAAGGAATATGGTGGCACAGTGGCTAGCACTGCTGCCTCACAGTGCCAGGGAACCGGGTTCAATTTCAGCCTTGGGTGACTGTGGATTTTCCACTTTCTCTCTGTGTCTGAGGAGGTTTCCTCTGGGTGCTCCGGTTTCCCTTCACAGTCCAAAGAAGTGCAGGTTAGGTGGATTGGCCATGCTAAATTTCTCCTTGGTGTCCAGAAAGTGCGCAGGTTAGGTGGGGTAGTAGGCCTAGGCAGGGTGCTCTTTCAGAGGGTTGGTGCAGACTCAATCGGCCAAATGGCCTCCTTCTGCACTATAAAAATTGTATAGTTCTGTGGAACAGACAGGTAAGATGCTTTTCTTGGTTAGGGAGTCTAGAACTTGGGGACACAATTCAAAATAAAGGGGGGGTGGGTGCCACTTAGGACCGAGATGAGGAGAAACTTCTTTGCACAGAGGGTTCTGAATCTTTGGAATTCTTTGCCCCAGGGGGCTGTGGAAGCTCAAATGATTTTAAGGCCATGCTGCGCCCAAAAAGCAGCTCACCATGGCGTAGCGTGGCCAGTATAAGTCGGGCGACCCCACTCTCCTGGGAAATACCCGGTTTGAAACGCCAGCACCTCGCGAGATCTAACTCAATCAGTGAGATGTTGCGATGTAAATCCCGCCCATTGTGGGCAGGATCAGTTTTTGGCAAATCTGCATATCGCAACGAGACAACTAGTCTCTCTGTAATATACAGTTTCCTCAGAGGCCCTGAGGCATGGAATCTATCTCTTCTGACTCGGAGACCTTGGGCGAGTGCAGTTCAGTACTGGGCTCCACAAACGGGAACCAGATAGAACGGCACTCGTGGCAGTTTCCCAGGCTATTGGAGGCCCCCAGGTGCTTTTCTTCTGGGAGGGTGACACCCTGACACTGCTGGTGCATTGCCAGTGGCACCCTGTCACTGCCAGCCTGGCCCCTGGCACTGCTTGCCTGACACCTTGTCACTGCCATGTGGGTGCCAACCTGGCACTGCCAAGGTGCCTGTGTAGTACTGCCAAGCTGACATTTTTCCCGGGACGGGGATCAAGCCCGGGATGCCCTGTGCAAGGGTGGGTGGGGGAGAGAGAGAGAGAAAATGGCGTCCTGATCTCCCATAGCGCAGAAAATGGGATTAAGCGCAACCTCATCAGGAGTTCCCGCTGAAGTCCCGAATCGAATCGGAATCCCGGTAGATGGAGGGGTGTTTCTCAGTGTCGCGAGCGCTGGGAAAAACCCAACTAAACGAGCTTGTCCTGGGACATTGTTCTGACTCAGTTCGATCACACCCGAGATTTAACTTTCTGTGGCAAGTTTAATGAACATAGATGTATATGGAGCCACTTCATGCAAATCATGGGAGGTGGATAGTAACGCTTTGGAATTTGCGGTTATCTCTGTCTTTCTGCAAGTTGCTGGCCAATTTACATATTAATAGCAGCATGTATTATTAAGATACCTTTAATTTTTAAAAAAAAGTAAGAACCTTTATTTTTGCAGCATGATTTAGCCCATTCAAGATAACTGAGCACAATGCTCTTTCCTTTAAAATGTTATTCTTCACAGCACATCAGTGATACCAGTCTCAAATGGTAACTAATACTGTATAATTAATAGTTAATGAATATTTGCATGCTGAATGCCTTTATTCATAACTCTAAACTTGATTCTTCCTGAGTTAATGCTGTCCTGTGTTGGCGTTCAAGAGTGATACTTGAGGTTGCAGCCGCACCATTCTTTTTACATTCCATTGAAGAATCAAATTCCTTGTCACTTTTCATTGTAGACATTGCAAGAGAACATGTATACTTCTTTGTTAATTTTCTAAAGAAAAAGAATCAGCCTACTGTGAATGAAGGCATGCTTTATCTCTTAGATTAACAAAAGCCTAACTAGGTTTAGGTAATGGAGTTGAGCTAATTGAGATTAATTGCATTTTTCATCAATTTGTCACTTGAGATGAATGCACTCGTGCTGTTCTTGAAGGCTGTATTGATCAACGACTGGAACTGTATTTGAATTCAGTTCATATAAAATAGATACCATTTAGTCATAATTTATATATTGTTAGAAGCAATCTGCCAACTCCAAATCAATGTCTAAATATTAAGTAACAACCATTAGTTAAATGTTAGTTGTACAAGTGATTCATTAACACTTCTAGTTCATTGGTATATTTGAAATATTAATTGATATCTTTAATCCAATAAGATCTTTTCAGATCAGGACAGAATTAATTCCTTGAGCCAAATGAATATGTAATGTCCTAACTAGTTTTTCTTTGTGTGATTTGAATGATCAAAAACCAATCCGCAAAACAGATTAAATCTGAACCAAATGTTTTTGGGTTCATGCAAAGGTTTTGGCAAATGTTTGTAAACAGTGTCTTAAACAATGACATTTTAGGTGTTTTTGCCAAAACTACCAAGAAGCATTAACAAACTTGGTGCTTTGTAACAATGAATCCTCACCAAAGCATGAGTCATCTTGACATGCTCTTATGGAGCAACAGGTCAATTGTCTGTCCTATTTGTTGGATGATGATTTGCGTGTGCAAGGATGTAAATTGGCTATTGTAGCATTGTAAAGCCTGTCCAATGTTCAAATCTTAATTGCATATGCCAGATGTTTCTCAATAATAATTTTGTTTCCTACTTATGTAACTATCATTGTAATTTGAAACTGTGGCATCATTGATTGTGTAGTGTTTTTTTCCAAGTGTGCTTTTTTAAAGAATCTTAAAATAATGAAATGCAAGGTGTGCCTATATTTGAAAATGGCTAAATTGATACTACAGCCAGCAGCCAAGTGCAATCTATCTGTCCTCTGCATGTGGTTCTTAGATGACTTATTATTCCATGTGCTTCTGGGCATTTATTTGCAGCCTGCCAACTGTATGAGATTCAATGACCTTTCTTCTCCTTTCCTTACAGTCTATAAAAGAAGGAAGGAGAATGCTTTTGTAAGGCAGGGTTATTCTAGTTTATGTACATCAAGTGAAAGTGTCCTTTTAAAATGAAGATACTGGTTGGAGAGGTCCCAGTCTCTCTCTCTCTCTCTCTCTCGGGATGATGATTGAAATCAGGAACCATCTGGAAGGAATTGCAGGTGCAGGCCTGCTACCCATTACAATATGGTGTAGCACTTCTGAAATAAGCCTTTAGGAAAGACATCAGTTGAGGCTCAGTTAGTAAGCAACACCGTTTAGTTTGGGGTTTTTATTATCTATCAATGGAAATAATGGTTATGTTATTTCAGTGAATTTGGCAATGAAACTTTCAGGTCCCACTTACTTTTACATGATCCATATTGCTCTTGATGTCCCACTCTCCTCGCTGCAACAGCAGTATAATACTCAAAGGAAGCAATGCTCACCAGCTGATCAGCAGGATTTCAATGAGGAGAGCAGGGTATAAAGAGTGAGACGTCAGCAAAGAAAGTGGGGTATGAAGAGCGAGATTTCAAGGTGAATGGGGTATAAAGAGCAAGACTTTGGTGAGGAGAGCAGTGAATCCCAGGGGAGAGGTTCTGTGAGAAGGAGAAAGGAGGAGACAGTAAGAGTATTTGTGCTTGTATGTCCCAGGCCCATATATCGGAGCCTGGTCTCCAGCCATCTTAAGATTCCTTGCCACGGACTTCCAGTGGCGGCCATGGAGGGGTAGGTCGCACATTTGATAGCTCCCACCTGTAATGGACTTTTGGACCTTTTCCCTCCCGGTTTTGATCGGATTTTATGGGATAAATCAGTAAGGAGAAATCCCCCTCCAGTGTATGGAGAATTGGACCAGAAGTGGCCGGGTGAGACGACAAAGTCCTATAAGGGAGAAGCAAGCAGAGCTGGTAACACGGGATAGCATGGCGGAGGGCAAGGGGAGTCGGCGCAGTGGTCGACGGAGTAGCTGGTGAAGTTTTTCGAGGATTGCTTCGCCAAGCTGAAGAAGGATACTCTGGACCCGATTTAGGTTTCGATTGATCAAGTGATTCAGAATCAGGAAACCCACGGGAGAGCGATCCAGGAGGTCGAACAAAAGTTGTCCGAGCATGAGGAGTATATAACCGTGCTGGAAAGCAAGGTGAGGATGATGAACAACCGCCAGAAAAGAATGCAGGAGAAGCTGGAGGACCTGGAGAATAGGTCCAGGAGGCAGAATCTCAGAATTGTTGGCCTCCCCGAAGGCAGTGAGGGATCGGATGCGAGGGTCTATGTGACGGACATGTTGGAGAAGTTGATGGGGGCTGGGGCGTTCCCTCGGCCCCTGGAAGTGGACAGAGTGCACAGAGCCCTCGCTAGGAAGCCCAGAGCGAACAAACCGCCGAGGGCCAGCGGTGGTACGTTTTCACCATTTTATGGACAAGGAACACGTTTTGCGGTGGGCCAAGAAAGAACGGAGCAGCAAGTGGGAGAACTGTGAGTTGCGTATTTATCAGGACCTGTGAGTGGATTTGGCCAAGAGACGAGCTGGGTTCAATTGGGCAAAAACGACCCTCTTTAAGAAGGGGGTGAAGTTCGGGATGCTGCACCCAGCCCGTCTGTGGGTCACACATGAGGAAAGGGACTTCTATTTCGAAACACCTGACAAAGTATGGACCTTTATTAAAGAAAATAAGCTGGAGGCGAATTAAAAGACATTTAAGCCTCGGAGAAGTTCTGTGGTGGTGAGTTGTGGTGTTGGATTGTAAAAATGTAAGTAGTTCTGTGTGAAATAATGGGCTGTGTGGATGGTTAAAGGTTGTTTTGTCTTGCAGAAACCTTGTTTGAGGGGGAGATGGGCTTTGAATTTAGTTCTGCTTTTTGGGTGACTATTTTTCTAAAGTGTTTGTTTCTTCACTTTTTTTTTTGCTGTTTGTTTACTGGGGAATGTGATGCTGTTAAAATGTTTATTCATGTGAGGGGGGGAAGAGAGGAGTGAACAATAGGGAGACAGATTGCTTGGTGCCAGGGATGGGAGCTATCGAGTCAGCATGGGTCAGCTGACTCTCGGAAGCACAGTGGGGGATGGGCAGGTGTTAAGCTGGAGCATGACTTGGGGGATTGGGTTTTTAGTGTTGCTGGGTGGGGGGAGAGGGAGGGGGGGGTGGGAAGCAGCTTTGCTGATGGGGAGGAACTGTTATTAGGGGGCAAATGGAAGGTCGGGAACGGCGACAGCCTGAGAGGGGTCTCGAGGAAGCGGGGGGCGCGAGCTTGAGGCTGGCCTAAAAAGGGTGATGGCTAGTCACATGGAACGTGAGAGGACTGAATGGGCCGGTCAAGAGGGCTCGCGTGTTCGCGCATTTGGCGGAACGTAAGGCGGATGTGGCAATGCTACAAGATACACACCTAAAGGTTACAGACCAGACGAGATTGAGGAAGGGGTGGGTTAGCCAAGAGTTCCACTCAGGACTCGACTCAAAGATCAGGGCGTAGTGACCTTGATCAGCAAGCAAGTGGCTTTCGAGGCAGGGAGAATCGTGTCAGACAAGAGGGTAGGTACATAATGGTGAGTGTGAAGCTGGAGGGGGTGCGAGTGGTACTTGTGAACATATATGCTCCAAATTGGGACGATGTGGAATTTATGAGGTGGGTGTTCGGTAAGATCCCAGACTTAGAGTCACAAAACCTGATCATGGGAGGGGACTTCAACACAGTCATTAATCCGGAATTGGACCGGTCAATATCCAGGACAGGGAGGAGTTCGGCTGCGGCAAAGGAATTGGAGGGTTTTATGGAACAGATGGAGGGTGTAGACAGCCAAGGGCGAAGGAGTTTTCATTTTTTCTCATGTCCACAAGGTATACTCACGCATCGACCTTTTTGTTCTGAGCAGGGCACTAATATGAATGAAATGAAAATCGCTTATTGTCACGAGTAGGCTTCAATAAAGTTACTGTGAAAAGCCCCTAGTCGCCACATTCTGGCGCCTGTTCGGGGAGGCTGGTATGGGAATTGAACCGTGCTGCTGGCCTGCCTTTGTCTGCTTTAAAAGCCAGCGATTTAGCCCAGTGAGCTAAACCAGCCCCTAATACCGAAGTGGTGGATACTGAGTATTCGGCTATTGCAGTGTCGGATCATGCCCCGCACTGGGTGGATCTACGGGTTAGTGTGGAGGGAGGGCAACGCCCGCTGTGGAGACTGGATGTGGGGTTGCTAGTGGACGAGGCAGTTTTTGGGTGGGTTAACAAGTCCATCCAGAAATACCTTGAAACAAATGCTTCAGGGGAGGTCTCTGCAGCGACGGTCTGGGAAGCTTTGAAGGCAGTAGTCAGAGGGGAATTAATCTCGATACGGGCCCACAGAGAAAAGGTGGAACGGGCTGAGAGGGATAGATTAGTGGAGGAGATACTCCAGGTGGACAGGAGATACTCCGAGGCCCTGGACGCTGGGCTCCTGAGGGAGCGGCGGAGGTTGCAGGTGGAGTTGGGCTGTTGACCACAGGGAAAGCAGTGGAACAGTTGAGGAAGGCAGGGGTTGCGATCTATGAGTACGGGGAAAAGGCAAGCAGAATGTTGGCGCACCAGCTCAGGAAAAGAGAGGCGGCCAGAGAGATAGGTAGAGTAGAGACAGTAATACGGTCCTGGACCCAGCGGGGGTGAACGAGGTGTTTAAGAATTTTTATAGTCAATTGTATGAGTCGGAACCCCCGGCTGGAGTGGAGGGGATGAGGCAATTTTTGGATCAGCTGAGGTTCCCGAGGGTGGAGGAGGACCTGGTGGAGGGGCTGGGGGCCCCAATTGAGATTGAGGAGATAATCAAGGGGCTGGAGGGCATGCAGTCGGGCAAGGCCCCAGCGCCTGACGGCTACCCGGTGGAATTCTATTAGACGTTTTCAGAGATATTGAGCCCACTGCTGTGGAGGACATTTAACGAAGCAAGAGAGAAGGGAGTCCTCCCCCCAACAATGTCACAGGCCTCGATTTCATTGATCCTAAAACAGGAGAAGGATCTGGCGCGTACAGGCCGATTTCTCGACTGAATGTGGATGCCAAACTGCTGGCTTAGATACTGGCCACAAGGATAGAGGACTGTGTCCCGGGGGTGATGGGGGAAGACCAGACGGGATTTGTTAAGGGCAGGCAACTTAAGGCCAATGTTCGAAGGCTTCTAAATGTTATTATGATGCCCTCAGAAGGAGGGGAGGCGGTGGTGGTAGTAGCGACGGAGAAGGCTTTTGATCGGGTGGAGTGAAATTACTTGTGGGAGGCGCTGGGAAGGTTTGGGTTTGGTGAGGGCTTTATCAACTGGGTGCGGTTGCTCTATCAGGCACCAGTAGCGAGTGTAAGTACGAACCGGCTGAGATCGGGATATTTTAAACTACACCGAGGGACGAGACAAGGGTGCCCCCCTCTCCCCGTTACTGTTTGCTCTGGCCATAGAGCCTTTGCCCATGGCGTTAAGAGCCTCTAGGAACTGGAAAGGGCTGGATCGGGGGGAGGGGGGTGGAGCACCGGGTCTCGCTCTACGCAGATGACCTGCTCTTGTACATTTCAAAACTGTTATCATAGAATTTACAGTGCAGAAGGAGGCCATTCGGCCCATCGAGTCTGCACCGGCTCTTGGAAAGAGCACCCTACCCAAGGTCAACACCGCCACCCTATCCCCATAACCCAGTAACCCCACCCAACACTAAGGGCAATTTTGGACACTAAGGGTGATTTATCATGGCCAATCCACCTAACCTGCACATCTTTGGACTGTGGGAGGAAACCGGAGCACCCGGAGGAAACCCACGCACACACGGGGAGGATGTGCATACTCCGCACAGACAGTGACCCAAGCCGGAATCGAACCTGGGACCCTGGAGCTGTGAAGCAATTGTGCTATCCACAAGGCTACCGTGTTGGAGGTGATGGGGGAAGTAATGCAAACCTTGGGGGAATTTGGTAGTTATTCGGGGTATAAATTGAACATGGGGAAGAGCAAGATGTTTGTGATCCAGGCAAGAGGGCAGGAAAAGAGACTGGGAGAGCTGCTGTTTAGAATGGTAGGGAAGAGCTTTCGATATCTGGGAATCCAGGTGGCCCGGAAATGGGAGATACTACACAAGTTAAACCTATCCCGGTTGGTAGATCAAATGGAAGGGGACTTTAAGAGCTGGGACATACTCCCGCTATCACTGGCGGGGAGGGTACAGACCGTGAAGATGACGGTCCTCCCCAGATTTCTATTTGTCTTTCAGTGCCTCACCATCTTTATCCCTAAGGCCTTTTTCAAGCGGGTGAATAAGATTAATTCGGGCTTTGTGTGGGCGAGTAAATCCCCGCGAGTGAAGAAAGTGTTGCTGGAGCGCAGTCGGGGGGAGGGGGAGGTGGTGCTGCCAAACTTCTGCAATTACTGCTGGGCGGCTATTATAGCCATGATTAGGAAGTGGGTAGTGGGGGAGGGGTCGGCATGGGAGTGGATGGAGGCGGCGTCATGTAAAGACGCCAGTCTTGGAGCATTGGTAACGGCACCTCTGCCGTTCTCGCCGGCCCGATACTCCACATGTCTGGTGGTAGTGGCGGCTCTGAGGATCTGGGGGCAATGGAAGAGATATAAGAGAGTGGACCCCGATTTATAACAACCACAGGTTTGTACCGGGTAGGCTAGATGGCGGGTTCCGGAGGTGGCAAGGGGCAGGAATCCGAAGGATGGTGGATTTATTTATAGCTGGGAGCTTTCCCAGCTTGAAAGCTTTGGAGGATAAATTTAAATTGCCACCAGGGAATGGTTTTAGGTATTTGCAGGTGTGAGACTTCCTGAGAAAGCATGTGCCGGCCTTTCCGCTGCTGCCGCCACGGGGGTACAGGTTAGAGTAGTTTCCAGTACCTGGGTGGGGGAGGGGAAGGTATTGGATATTTACCAGGAGCTTTCGGAGGTGGAGGAAACTCCGGTGGAGGAGCTTAAGGGCAAGTGGGAGGATGAGCTAGGTGGAGAGATAGAGGCGGGTCTATGGGCGGATGCTGTAAGCAGGGTTAATACCTCCTCATCGTGCGCCAGGCTTAGCCTGATACAATTTAAGGTAGTCCACCGCGCACACATGACAGTGGCTAGGATGAGCAGGTTTTTCGGGGTAGAGGATAGGTGTGCGAGGTGCGCAGGAAGCCCAGCAAATCATGTCTACATGTTTTGGGCATTCCCGTTGCTTAGAGGGTTTTGGCAGGGTTTTGCTAAGGCAATGTCCACGGTGCTTAAAACACGGGAGGTGCCGAGTCCGGAGGTAGCGATCTTTGGAGTGTCGGAAGATCCGGGAGGTTAAGGGGCAAAAGAGGCCGACGTTCTAGCCTTTGCCTCCCTGGTAGCCCAGAGACAGATCTTATTAATGTGGAGGGACTCGAAACCCCCGAGTGTAGAGACCTGGGTTAGTGACATGGCTGGGTTTCTCAGTCTCGAGAAAATAAAGTTCGCCACAAGAGGGTCAATTTTAGGGTTCTCTCGGAGGTGGCAGCCGTTCGTCGACTTTCTCGGGGAAAATTAAAATGTCAGCAGATGCAGTATTCCAGGGGGAGGGGAGGGGGGGGGGGGAATTGTTGTTGTTTGGTTGAGGTGTGTGAAGATTGGGCTGGCGGTGGGGGGGGGGGATGTTCATTTTGCCATGTGGATGTTATTGTTTTTGTTAATGTTATAAACATTTTCAAAGACCTCAATAAAAATATTAGTTAAAAAAAAAAATAAGATCCCTTGCCACTGGACCAAGGCCTTGTTGCATCTAGCCCATGTGGTAGCTGGTGTGCAACGTCCACCCCACATTAAAAGAACGCACAGGTATTTTCTGCCCCTAAAAATGACCTGGGGCAGGAAAGCGCACATTGGCCTTAGTCACTTGAAAACTAATTTTTGTGTGCAAGCAAGTCATCCTCAACTGCCTAAGAAAGAGATCTATATGAGTGAAGTTGCTGTGTAGTTGGAAATGCTGGCTGCATTCATATTGGGAAAACTCCACCAATATGATCTTTCAGGAGGAAAGTCTTCCTTGTTTCTTTTTAGTGTAGTAAGAAGCATCCAGCACATACATGACTTCTTGCTCATTGCTATTTACATAGTAATAAGCAAACCCTGCAATTGATTTTGTGAAGTCTTTATATTTGATTTCTTCGCTGATTAGATTTGGTGTGTCAAACAATTTTTTAACAAATGTATGCCAATGTTAAACTGATCAATCTGTTCTGTTGTAATACGAATGCGCACATGGATACAATTTGTATATGCCTAATGGCAGTTATTTATTTCAGCTTTATAACTGCCAGTTATACAGGTAAGCATTTTGTTTTAAAACTTCTCTGCATTCATTCAGACTTATTTAATTGTTATGGCAGTTTTAATTATCAGTGTTATTTGTTCAGAACAGTCAACACCATTTCAATTCATATTATTTAAGTCCTACTAAACTGATTAGACTGTCTGACCTTGCACTTTATCAATATTGTCCCCTGTCACTTGCACATTCAAATACAACACATATGACTTTTAAAAACGTAAGATTCTGGCTTTTCAGTGTTTATTTTTACAGTTATTTTTCTGTTTATTATTGATTTGTAACAATCTAATGCAAAATCAGGTGAAGGCAGAATAATCAGAAGCATCATCTTTCATTCTGGTTCATCTTCTGTTCACATTTCCCCCCCAAAATGATGAAAACTCGAGTTAGATTTTGGGAGAAATTTCATGAAGTAGCTCTTATACTTCTTTTCCCCTGCATGTTTCCAGATCTTTTGTATTTATAGCTCTGATTTTAACTGTTTAAGTTCAGTGTTATGTTTGTTGAAGTATTTTAATGGCATAGAAAATTTCCTCTTTTGAGGTGATATTCAGCCAATGAGCAAATACCATCTCTAGAATGTTTGATGGCCTCAGCTCGACAAGGTTGTCTCACAACAAGTTTTTCCTGATGGTTGAAAATAATAATCAATTGTACCTGCTAATTTTTTTTACAAAAATATCTTAAAACCACAAAGCTCGGCTAATACATAATATAGAATCGTGGAATGACACCGCATAGAATGAAACCTGTGGCAGCACGGTAGCATTGTGGATAGCACAATTGCTTCACAGCACCAGGGTCCCAGGTTCAATTCCGGCTTGGGTCACTGTCTGTGCGGAGTCTGCACGTCCTCCCCGTGTCTGCGTGGGTTTCCTCCGGGTGCTCCGGTTTCCTCCCACAATCCAAAGATGTGCGGGTTAGGTGAATTGGCCGGTGCAGACTCAAAGGGCCGAATGGCCTCCTTCTGCACTGTAAATTCAATGATAATCTATGATTAATCTAGGACAAAGGTTCGGCACAACATCGTGGGCCGAAGGGTCTGTTCTGTGCTGTATTTTCTATGTTCTATGTTCTATGAAACCATTGTGCATCTGTTAATTGTTTGATTGAGCTATCCAATTCGTTCCACACCACGACTATTTCCCTAGCCATAGAAACTTGAAGTATATATCCACGTTCTTTTTAAATGTTAATATAGAAACTGCAACCACTATTCCATCAGGCAGTCCATTCCAGGTTGCAACAGCTTGCAGTGTAAAATTTATTTTCCTCATGTCACCTCTGGTTCTTTAGCCAATAACCTTATGTCTGCGTTCTCTGATTTCTGACACTCTTCTGTCACTGAAAACTATATCTTCTTATTTACTCCATCTAAACTATTCATGTTTTGACCACCTCAGCCAAATCTCCTCTTAACCTTGAACAGTCCCAGTTTCTTCAGTCTCTCCTCATTATCGAAGTCCCTCATTTCTGGTCCCATTCCAGTAAATCTCCTCTTGGCATTCTTCCTAAAGAGATGCCCACAGTGAAATACACACAGTGCTCAAGCTGTGGCCTAACCAGTCTTTGATTAGCAAAGCTTCCATGCTTTTGTACTCCCTGTCTTTCGTAATAAAGCTAAGGATCCTATAAATATTTTAATTACCTGCTCAATTTGTCCTGCTGCCTTCAAGAACAGTTGAACATGCAACTGCAAGTCTTTTACATAATATAATAAAATAAAATAGGAAATGCTGGAAAAACTGAGCAGCTCTGCAGCAGCAGTGAACCAAGAGTCATACGGACTCAAAACTTTAACTTTGTTTCTCTCTCCCACAGATGCTGCCTCATTTATTCATTTTTGGTCTCTGCTGTGCTTTGTGTTTGTTTTTGTTTACTGTATTATCAATCAACCTTCCATTGATAAGATATTTTTCTGCTTCATTTTAATCTTTATATTTTTCACCATCTGTCTATCTTTAATTTCCCTTCCTTTGCCCTCATCATTTTCTTGAACCATCTCATTTTTGAATACCTTCCATTAGTCAATTACTGTTTTGCTTACCAACTTTTGATTCCAATACACCATATTTTTTCCGAATAACTTGTGGACAGGAATATTAAGTTCCCAATCCTCACCTTCTTTGAATCGGGTTTCTGTTATTGCTGCTACATCATAGACCCATATGGGGATTTGTGTCGCAGTTCACCAACCTTATTTGCCACACGATATGCAGTTTTTATGTCCATAAACGCCAAACCTAGACTACCTCACATTTGCACCCGTAACACTAATTTTCTCTCCCAATGCTTCTGTCTCTAATGTTTCGTCCTGGTGACACCTATGCTGCCAAGAGCCTTAATCTTTGGTAAATTGTGTGTACTGTTTAACCTGAATGTGCAAGTTATTTTAGGTGCATTGCCACTGGAAAAATTAAATATGTTGGCTGTCCGTAGGGTTTTTGTGACAGAAGGTTAAGATTCAGGTACCCTGTCCACCCTACCTGCTGGTAAATGAGATACTTCTGCTACTTCTTCAGTCATTATTGTTCCTGACGTGTTCCTGGCACATTGCCTTGACTGATATAGACCTATTGGAAAGGCTGTACTTGCACACCCTGGCTACAGCAGTCTCATTCAGGCCAACTTTAAAAATAATAATGTCATACAGGGTTTTTAACTAATAGTTGAGAACTGCTTGCCCAGGTAATTTTGCCCGCTGACTCTGGATTGGATGATAACATCTTGAAAAATTGTCTACTGTACATTAGTAGAACTGAGCTATGCTTCCAGATAAAAGTCAGTGTTAAGACTGATTGCAATGCAACTCGGGTACAGACCATAAGTCTATGTCTACAGACACTTATGGACATTGGGAATCAACAGGTTATTTACGCTTCTCTGGCGACAAAAAGAGCTGGGAATATAAAATGGTAAACCGTTTTTTTTGTATGATTCCATGATTAAGAACTGAATTACCTTTTTATTTGTTTTCTATAGAGGGTTTGGTGGAGCATTTATGAGACCAGCAGGTACGTTGAAAAAGTTACTCCCTTTCACCTCTTCATATTTATGTAATCAGAACCTCAAAATTGTACTCTGACCAACAATTTGCATTCAACTATTTGCTACTTGATATAGAGAATGAGCTATCAATTAGTTTTCATATATTATGGGTCAGATTCGCCGATTCCCTCGCCGCGTATTTCTGGGGACGGGATTCTCTATTCCCACCTGACGGCAGGATTCTCTATTCCCACAGCTTGCCAATGGGATTTCCCATTGAAGCCATCCCACGCACCCCGTGGGCAGGGGTGCGCTGCCAGTAGGAAAAAAGATTTCCAATGGCCAGAGAATTCCAGCCTGTATATCAAAATACATACTTCGTTCTTTATCATAGTTTGTTTATAATAGTTTGATAATTGTAAAATGCAATAACTTTATTCCATTTATGTATGCTTCTGCCACCTGATCATTGAGAATGTGAGCCTAGTATCCTAATATCCAATATAATGTGCCTTTCTTACCACCCTACCGCACCTTTTGCGATCTTGGATTGTTTGAAAGTGTTCTAGAACCAATGAAGAGTAGGCAATGTTTTTAACTCAACTTGAGTGTAGCCTATTCTGAAGAAAAAACAATGCTATCGGGTGTGTTTGCGTTTGTACTGGCAACACCTTGGTATCTCACTCAGAATGAAGGAGTGATCATTGAAATATAGGAAAGTCCTATTCTGGAGGATTCTTCATCAGGAAAATTCCTTCCCCACAAAGTGAAACAGTGAAAGTTTGAGGCTAAAATATAATTGAGGATCTCTTGTTCAAATATAAAGTACATATTTTTTTTAATATTCAGGCAAAGCCTGAATTTATTTATGGAACTTGTCACCTTATTTGGGGAGGAAAGTGACTACTGTAGATTTTGTCATTTTAAATGCGATCATCTGAAAAATAAATCCACAACCATTTTCTTGTCTGTTAATTGTAGTTAAGTCTTGTTCCATTTTTGTAAGATTATTTCAAAATACATTGACTGCTGCAGCCTGATATATTAAATACCGTTCCAACCTACTGTACCCCTGTTAGTCACCACAAAATATTTTTAGGTCAAATATTTGAAAGGGAGTTAAAGTTTCAAAGGTTGGTTTGATTTTGTGAATTTGGCAGGGGAAGACATTTTGCCCTATACACTAATGAAGCAGGGTTTCTAATGTTGTTTACTTGTTTGAGAAAAAATAAATTCCTATACAAATAATTCATTTGCAATCAATTATATTTTAAATACTAAATAGCTTCTGCAAAACCAATCTATTTTTATTATGAGCCATGCAAAACATCGAAGCAAACAGTGTCCATATGCAACAAGACCTGGACAATATTCAGGTTTGGACTGACGAGACAAATAACATTCGTGCCACATAAGTGCCAGGCAATTACCATCTCCAACAAGAGAGAATCAAATCTCCCCATGACATTCAATGGCACTGCCATCACAGAATTCCCCCACTATTAACATCCTGGGGGTGACCATTGACCAGAAATTGAACTGCACAAGCCATATAAATACTATTCCAGATACTGGAATTTTGCAGTCAGTAACTCACCTGGTTCCCCAGAGCCTGTCCACCATTTACAAGGCACAAGTCTGGAGTGTGATGGAATACTCACCACTTGTCTGGATCTGTGCAGCTGAAACAGCACTCGAGAAGCTTGACATTGTCCAGGCCAAAGCAGGCAGCTTGATTGTCACCTCGTGCACCACATTCAACATTTACTCCCTCGACCGCCAATGCACTGTGGCAGCAGTGTGTACTATCTGCAAAATGCACTGCATTAACTCACCAAGGCTCCTTTGACAATCTGGCCAAACCCACAATCTCTACTATCTAGAAGGACAAGAGCAGCAGATATATGTGAACACCACCATCTGCAAGATCCCCCCCCAAGTCACACGCCATCCTGACTTGGAACTTTATCATCACTCCTTCACTGTCGCTCGGTCAAATTTCTGCAACTCCGTCCCTAATAGCACTATGGATGGAACTACCCCACATGGACTGCAGTGGTTCAAGAAGGTGGCTCACAACCAACTCCTGATGAGGGTAGTTTGATTGTTTCATGTATGGACTTCCAAATGCATTCGATAAGATACCTCACAGAGGGCTACTTATTACGATAAGCGCCCATGGTATTGGGGGTAGTACATTAGCATGGATAGAGGATTGGTTAACTAATAGAAGACAGAGAATTGGGATAGGAGGGGCATTTTCAGGCTGGTAACCGATAACTAGTGGAGTGCCACAGACATCAGTGCTGGAACTTGGATGAGAGAAGTGAATGTATGATTGCCAAGTTTACAGATGACATAAAAATAGATGGGAAGGCAAGTGGTGAGGATGACACAGAGTCTGCAGAGAGATATAAACAAGTTATGTGAGTGGGCAGAAACTTGGCCGATGGAATATAATGCAGGAAAATATGCAGTTATGAACTTTGGTAGGAAGAATAAAGGAGTTGAGTATTATATAAATGGAGAAAGACTGCAGATAGCTGCAGCACAGAGGGAGTTGGGGATCCTTTAAAAGGCGCTAGTTAGACTGCACCTGGAATACTGCGAACGATTTTGGTCCCCTTATCTAAGGAAGGATATACTGGCATTGGAGGCAGTCCAGAGAAGGTTTACTAGGTTGATCCCAGGTATGGAGGGATTTTCTTATGAGGAGAGATTGGGCCTTAACTCATTGGAGTTTAGAAGAATGAGAGGTGGCCTTATTGAGACATATAGGATTCTCAGGAGCTTGACAGGGTAATTCATGAGAGTTTGTTTCCCCTAGCTGCTGGATGTCATTTCCCAACTCATATTCTTCCATAAATTTGCCCCAGATTAATGTTAAGCTGACTGTTTGCTAGAGAGTCTAGGACCAGAGTGGGGATCGCCCATTTATGACAGAGATGAGGAGAAATTTCTTCTCTGAGAGCAATGAATCTGTGAAATTCTTACTGTAGAGCCTGGAACATTAGGTTTGTTCAAGGCTGAGATGGACACATTTTTAATCAGTAAGGGAATCAAGAGGTATGGGGATAATGCGGGAAAGTGGAGTTGAAGGGTATCACATCAGATCAGTCATGATCTAATTGAAGGTGAAGCAGACCCAATGGGCCAAATGGCCTACTTGTTACTCCTACGTTGTCTGGTCTTATGATCGCTGGTTAAGCCAGCATTTATTGCCCAACCCTAGTTGCCCCTCTAAAGGTGGTGGTGAGTTGCCTTCTTGAACCTCTGCAGTCCTTGCGTTGTAGGTGCACCCAGTGTGCTGTTAGGGAGGGTGTTCCAGCATTTTGTCCCAGCAACAGTAAAGGAACGGCGATATATTTCCAAGTCAGGGCGGTGAGTGACTTGGAGGGGAACCTCCAGGTGGTGGGCTTCCCAGGTATCTGCAGCTCTTGTCCTTCTAGATGGTAGTGGTCGTGGGTTTGGAAGGTGTTGTCTAACTTGGTGAGTTACTGCAGTGCATCTTGTAGATGGTACACATGGCTGCCACTGTTTGTCGGTGGTGGAGGGTTTGAATGTTTGTGGAAAGGGGAGCAATCAAGCGGGCTGCTTTGTCCTGGATGGTGTCGAGCTTCTTGAGTGTTGTTGGAGCTGCACTCATCCAGGCAAATGGAGAGTATTCCATTACACTCGTGACTTGTGCCTTGCATGTGGTAGACAGGCTTTGGGGGGGGGTCAGGAGGTGAGTTACTCACCGTAGGATTCCTAGTCTTTGACCTGCCCTGGTAGCCACAATATTAATGTGGCTAGTCCAGTTCAGTTTCTGATCAATGGTAACCCCCAGGATATTGATTGTGGGGGATTCAGCGATGGTAATGCCATTGAATGTCATGGAGCGGTGGTTTGATCCTCTCCTGTAGGAGATGGTCATTGCCTGGCTCTTGTATGGCACAAATGTAACTTGCCACTTGTCAGCTCAAGCTTGGATATTATCCAACTCTTGCTGCATTTGCACATGGACTGCTTCATTATCTGAGGAGTCACAAATGGTACTGAACATTGTGCAGTCATCTGCAAACATCCACACTTTGGACCTTATATGAGGGAAGGGAGGTTATTGATGAAGCAGCTGAAGATGGTTAGGTCTGGGACCCTACCCTGAGGAACTCCTGTAGTGATATCCTGGAGTTGAGATGATTGATCTCCAACCAACAATTTAGCAGGGCAGCACGGTGGCGCAGTGGGTTAGCCCTGCTGCCTCACGGCGCCGAGGTCCCAGGTTCGTCCCGGCTCTGGGTCACTGTCCGTGTGGGGTTTGCACATTCCCGCCGTGTTTGTGTGGGTTTCGCCCCCACAACCCAAAGATGTGCAGGTTAGGTGGATTGGCCACACTAAATTGCCCCTTTATTGGAAAAAAAAAATTGGGTACTCTAAATTTAAAAAAAAAACAATTTAGCTAGGGCTCCTTGATGCCAAGGGCAGTCACTCTCACCTCACCTCCTGCATTCCGCTCTTTTGTCCATGTTTGAACGAAGGGTAGTAGTGAACAATTGTTTTCAGGCTGGAAGTAATATACACTGGTGTCCCCTGGAATCAGTATGAGCACCCCTGTTCTTCTTTATTTAGATAAATGATCTGGACTTGGATATACATTGTACAGCACATAATTTAGAAGTCTGCAGATAACATGAAACTCAGAAATCTGGGGAGGATAGTAACCTACTTCAAGAAGATAAAGACAGATAGTGAAATAGGCATACACGTGACAGATGAAATTCAATGAAGAGAAGTGTGAAGCGATATGTTTTGATAGGAAGAATGTGTTGAAGTAATATCAAATAAATGGTACGATTTTAAAGGGAATGCAGGGACCTGGGAGCGTAGGTCCATAAATGTTTTGACAGTGCAGGAAGTTGATGCTTAAAAGCATTGAGGATATATATGATTGAATAATTCTGTGAAATCTCGCTGAATTTAATTAAATAAGATTACTTTTAATTTTTCTAACGCTGCAACTGCTGGTCCCAGAGTTGTCCTAAAATGTACTACGGCTTTTTCATTTATTTTGACTTCACCTTGAAGATTCTGTGACTTGGTTGGAGTTGGGACGAATGGTGAATATGGGCTGCACCATATCTGGATGGATCAGGCGGCATTAACTGTTTTTGCCCTATTTCGTGCATCCTGATCTGTATGTTACGGTTAATCAAACATCTCTTGCTATTTTAAAGTAAAAACTGAATGTTGTATTGCTTTGATTTGGGATTAACCATTGGTAAAATGTTCCATTTATTCATAAATGTTGATCAATAGATTTGAAAATACATCAATTAGGAAATTATCATTAACTGCAGAAATTATTTTTCCCAATTTTTGACAGTTTGCTGTTTCATAGAAAAAATGTCACTGTCAAAAATGCCTTTGAAGAATGACTCCATAATTGGTAAGCTGTTAATGTTTTATTTGAAACTTCCAGTTGTACAATATTACTGGTTGCTATTAAAGATGAGGCCAGTAGTGAGTGTAATGGTAAATGTACAAAATGGATGACACGTCAGGGAATTTTACAAATAGAAAAACTCCCAGAATCAAATTCCATAACTACAGATTAATGGGGTGTACTTAGAGGATCAAAGATAATTCACTTGAGTTGCATAGTATGTTGCTGGTCTCGACTTCTCCATTTTAATTACCTCGTTGGTTGATTGAGTTTAGCAATGATTTTGGTTAGCTCAGTTGGCTGGACAGCTGGTTTGTAATGCAAAGCGACACCACCAACGCAGGTTCAATTCCCGCACTGGCTGAGGTTATTCATGAAGGCCCTACTTTCTCAACCTTGCCCCTTGCCTGAGGTGTGTGGTGACCCTCGGGTTAAATCACCACCAGTCAGCTCTCAAAGGGGAGAGCAGCCTCTGTGGGGGCGGGGGGCAGCATGGTGACACAGTAGTTAGCACTGCTGCCTCACGGTGCCGAGGTCCCAGGTTTGATCGCCGCTCTGGTTCACTGTCCGTGTGGAGTTTGCATGTTCTCCCCGTGTTTTTAAAAAAATGTTTTTATTCTTTTTCACATTTTCTTCAAAATTTATCCCCACCAGTAAACAGTAACGGATACAATGTCAAACCCCTTATCAACAACAGCGGTCCCATCCTCCCCCAGCCCCCACACAACAGCCCGCATGACAATATAAGCATCAAATAAAAACACCCCCAGAAAAGGAATCCAACATCGCCCATGATCACCATTAACATATATAGTCCACCCACCCGACCCGCTAATATTCAAGGCCATCCAATCCCCAAAAGTGTACAATGAATGACACCCAATTATTGTAAACCCCCCCCATCCCCCTTCCAGGCTCCTCCCCTCCACTTCCTCTCGAAAACATCTCACACAGTATCGGTCCCTTCCCCCAACCTTTGATTCCGGCTTGGCTCATTGAAACCTGTTCTACCCGGCTCTGATGGCACAGCCCCTCCCCCCACCTCACTCCCGTTCACTGCCCAGCTTAAACCAGCCAGTTTTAAGCCCAGGTTTCCTTCCCCCCCTGCCCTGACCCAGGAAAAACAAAGAAATCCCCTTTAACAGACAACCCCAGCATAATCCCACAAGCCTCAAAGAACCATCATTGCAAAGGAAAGTCCCAACTCTTACCTTGTCCAAATACACAGCGTCGACTCATTTAGTACATACAACAACATGCCATGAAAAGATAAAGCTACATGCAGCTACATGCTCTCCTATCAACCCCCTATCCTCAGTACAAGACCAGTCCTCAGTCCCATTTCTCAATTCTGCCACAGTCCTTCTGCCTTCGCAAACACCTCCGCCGCCTCCACCGTCTCAAAGTAAAAGTCTTTGGATTTGTAGGTCACTCTCAGCTTAGCAGGGTACACTATGCTGCGGTAGTTCCAGTCTCTCTGTCAGCTCTTCTACGGTCGCTCGTCTGCCCCCTGTGTAAAAGTCCCTAACCGCTAGTGTTCCCCCTTCCTGTCTCCACCTCTTAAAGGTGGCCTCAAGCATGGCTGGTGGAAACCTATGGTTGCCGCTGACAGGGCATGGTGGACACCTTGGTTAGACCGAAGTGCTGCCTCATCTGGTTCCAGGTTCTGAGTGTTGCTTCTACCATTGGGCTGGTTGAGTATTTTTCTGGCACATAGATACACATACGCACACGCACACACACACACACACACCACACAATCATTTTGTCTACTGTTTGGAAAAAGGCCTTGGGGATGAAGAGCCGTATGGATCTGAACAGGAACCTGGGCAGTGCAGTCATTCCCCGCCAGGGAAAGGGGGAGTGCACCCCATCACTGTAGGTCCTTTTTTTTTTTTTTTTTTAAATTTTTTATTAAATATTTTATTGAAAATTTTTGGTCAACCAACACAGTACATTGTGCATCCTTTACACAATATTATAACAACACAAATAACAATGACCTATTTTATAAACAAAAAAAAAAATGAATAAATAATAAATAACAAAAATGAAAACTAGCCCTAATTGGCAACTGCCTTGTCACAAGTAACACTCTCCAAAAATATAATTTAACAGTCCAATATATAATTATCTGTAGCAACGACCTATACATACTATACAGTATATATTAACAACCCTGAGAGTCCTTCTGGTTCCCCCCCCCTGATCCTGGGCTACTGCTGCTGCCTTCTTTTTCCCATTCCGTCTATCTTTCTGCGAGGTATTCGACGAACGGTTGCCACCGCCTGGTGAACCCTTGAGCCGACCCCCTTAGGACGAACTTAATCCGCTCTAGCTTTATAAACCCCGCCATGTCATTTATCCAGGTCTCCACCCCCGGGGGCTTGGCTTCTTTCCACATTAGCAATATCCTGCGCCGGGCTACTAGGGACGCAAAGGCCAAAACATCGGCCTCTCTCGCCTCCTGCACTCCCGGCTCTTGTGCAACCCCAAATATAGCCAACCCCCAGCTTGGTTCGACCCGGACTCCTACTACTTTTGAAAGCACCTTTGTCACCCCCATCCAAAACCTCTGTAGTGCCGGGCATGACCAAAACATATGGGTATGATTCGCTGGGCTTCTCGAGCACCTCGCACACCTATCCTCCACCCCAAAAAATTTACTGAGCCGTGCTCCAGTCATATGTGCCCTGTGTAATACCTTAAACTGAATCAGGCTTAGCCTGGCACACGAGGACGACGAGTTTACCCTGCTTAGGGCATCTGCCCACAGCCCCTCCTCGATCTCCTCCCCCCAGCTCTTCTTCCCATTTCCCTTTTAGTTCATCTACCATAGTCTCCCCTTCGTCCCTCATTTCCCTATATATATCTGACACCTTACCATCCCCCACCCATGTCTTTGAGATCACTCTGTCCTGCACCTCTTGTGTCGGGAGCTGCGGGAATTCCCTCACCTGTTGCCTCGCAAAAGCCCTCAGTTGCATATACCTGAATGCATTCCCTTGGGGCAACCCATATTTCTCGGTCAGCGCTCCCAGACTCGCAAATTTCCCATCTACAAACAGATCTTTCAGTTGCGTTATTCCTGCTCTTTGCCACATTCCATATCCCCCATCCATTCCCCCTGGGGCAAACCTATGGTTGTTTCTTATCGGGGACCCCCCCAAGGCTCCAGTCTTTCCCCTATGCCGTCTCCACTGTCCCCAAATCTTCAGTGTAGCCACCACCACCGGGCTTGTGGTGTAGTTCCTCGGTGAGAACGGCAATGGGGCTGTCACCATAGCCTGTAGGCTAGTCCCCCTACAGGACGCCCTCTCTAATCTCTTCCACGCCGCTCCCTCCTCCTCTCCCATCCACTTACTCACCATTGAAATATTAGCGGCCCAATAATACTCACTTAGGCTCGGTAGTGCCAGCCCCCCCCTATCCCTGCTACGCTGTAAGAATCCCTTCCTCACTCTCGGGGTCTTCCCGGCCCACACAAAACCCATGATGCTCTTTTCAATCCTTTTAAAAAAAGCCTTCGTGATCACCACCGGGAGGCATTGAAACACAAAGAGGAATCTCGGGAGGACCACCATCTTAACCGCCTGCACCCTCCCTGCCATTGACAGGGATACCATATCCCATCTCTTGAAATCCTCCTCCATCTGTTCCACCAACCGCGTTAAATTTAACCTATGCAATGTGCCCCAATTCTTAGCTATCTGGATCCCCAGGTAACGAAAGTCCCTTGTTACCTTCCTCAACGGTAGGTCCTCTATTTCTCTACTCTGCTCCCCTGGATGCACCACAAACAACTCACTTTTCCCCATGTTCAATTTATACCCTGAAAAATCCCCAAACTCCCCAAGTATCCGCATTATTTCTGGCATCCCCTCCGCCGGGTCCGCCACGTATAGTAGCAAATCATCCGCATACAAAGATACCCGGTGCTCTTCTCCTCCCCTAAGTACTCCCCTCCACTTCTTGGAACCCCTCAACGCTATCGCCAGGGGCTCAATCGCCAGTGCAAACAATAATGGGGACAGAGGGCATCCCTGCCTTGTCCCTCTATGGAGCCGAAAATATGCAGATCCCCGTCCATTCGTGACCACGCTCGCCACTGGGGCCCTATACAACAGCTGCACCCATCTAACATACCCCTCTCCAAAGCCAAATCTCCTCAACACCTCCCACAAATAATCCCACTCCACTCTATCAAATGCTTTCTCGGCATCCATCGCCACTACTATCTCCGTTTCTCCCTCTGGTGGGGCCATCATCATTACCCCTAACAACCTCCGTATATTCGTGTTCAGCTGTCTCCCCTTCACAAACCCAGTTTGGTCCTCGTGGACCACCCCCGGGACACATTCCTCTATTCTCATTGCCATTACCTTGGCCAGGACCTTGGCATCCACATTTAGGAGGGAAATAGGTCTATAGGACCCGCATTGTAGCGGGTCCTTTTCCTTCTTTAAGAGAAGTGATATTGTTGCTTCAGACATAGTCGGGGGCAGTTGTCCCCTTTCCTTTGCCTCATTAAAGGTCCTCGTCAGTACCGGGGCGAGCAAGTCCACATATTTTCTGTAGAATTCGACTGGGAATCCATCCGGTCCCGGGGCCTTTCCCGCCTGCATGCTCCTAATTCCTTTCACCACTTCTTCTACCTCGATCTGTGCTCCCAGTCCCACTCTTTCCTGCTCTTCCACCTTGGGAAATTCCAGCCGATCCAAGAAGCCCGTCATTCTCTCCCTCCCATCCGGGGGTTGAGCTTCATATAATTTTTTATAAAATGTCTTGAACACTCCATTCACTCTCTCCGCTCCCCGCTCCATCTCTCCTTCCTCATCCCTCACTCCCCCTATTTCCCTCGCTGCTCCCCTTTTCCTCAATTGGTGTGCCAGCAACCTGCTCGCCTTCTCCCCATATTCGTACTGTACACCCTGTGCCTTCCTCCATTGTGCCTCTGCCGTGCCTGTAGTCAGCAAGTCAAATTCTACATGTAGCCTTTGCCTTTCCCTGTACAGTCCCTCCTCCGGTGCTTCCGCATATTGTCTGTCCACCCTCAAAAGTTCTTGCAGCAACCGCTCCCGTTCCTTACTCTCCTGCTTCCCTTTATGTGCCCTTATTGATATCAGCTCCCCTCTAACCACCGCCTTCAACGCCTCCCAGACCACTCCCACCTGGACCTCCCCATTATCATTGAGTTCCAAGTACTTTTCAATGCACCCCCTCACCCTTAGGCACACCCCCTCATCTGCCATTAGTCCCATGTCCATTCTCCAGGGTGGGCGCCCTCCTGTTTCCTCCCCTATCTCCAAGTCCACCCAGTGTGGAGCGTGATCCGAAATGGCTATAGCCGTATACTCCGTTCCCCTCACCTTCGGGATCAATGCCCTACCCAGCACAAAAAAGTCTATTCGCGAGTAGACTTTATGGACATAGGAGAAAAACGAGAACTCCTTACTCCTAGGTCTGCTAAATCTCCACGGGTCTACACCTCCCATCTGCTCCATAAAATCTTTAAGTACCTTGGCTGCTGCCGGCCTCCTTCCAGTCCTGGACTTCGACCTATCCAGCCCTGGTTCCAACACCGTATTAAAATCTCCCCCCATTATCAGCTTTCCCATCTCTAGGTCCGGAATGCGTCCTAGCATCCGCCTCATAAAATTGGCATCATCCCAGTTCGGGGCATGTACGTTTACCAAAACCACCGTCTCCCCCTGTAGTTTGCCACTCACCATCACGTATCTGCCCCCGTTATCCGCCACTATAGTCTTTGCCTCGAACATTACCCGCTTCCCCACTAATTTAGCCACCCCCCTGTTTTTCGCATCTAGCCCCGAATGGAACACCTGCCCCACCCATCCTTTGCGTAGCCTAACCTGGTCTATCAGTTTCAGGTGCGTTTCCTGTAACATAACCACATCTGCCTTAAGTTTCTTCAGGTGTGCGAGTACCCGTGCCCTCTTTATCTGCCCGTTCAGCCCTCTCACGTTCCACGTGATCAGCCGAGTTGGGGGGCTTCCTACCCCCCCCCCCTTTGTCGATTAGCCATCACCTTTTTCCAGCTCCTCACCCGGTTCCCACGCAGCTGTATCTCCCCCAGGCGGTGCCCCCCCGCCCATCCTCTCCCATACCAGCTCCCCCCTCTCCCCAGCAGCAGCAACCCAGTAATTCCCCCCTCCCACCCCCCCCGCTAGATCCCCCGCTAGCGTAATTACTCCCCCCATGTTGCTCCCAGAAGTCAGCAAACTCTGGCTGACCTCGGCTTCCCCCCGTGACCTCGGCTCGCACCGTGCGACGCCCCCTCCTTCCTGCTTCTCTATTCCCGCCATGATTATCATAGCGCGGGAACCAAGCCCGTGCTTCTCCCTTGGCCCCGCCCCCAATGGCCAACGCCCCATCTCCTCCACCTCCCCTCCTCCCCCCATCACCACCTGTGGGAGAGAGAAAAGTTACCACATCGCAGGATTAGTACATAAAACCCCTCTTTGCCCCCCACATTCGCCCCACCACTTTGTTCGAACGTTCTTTTTAATAACCCGCTCATTCCAGTTTTTCTTCCACAATAAAAGTCCACGCTTCATCCGCCGTCTCAAAGTAGTGGTGCCTCCCTCGATATGTGACCCACAGTCTTGCCGGTTGCAGCATTCCAAATTTTATCTTATTTTTATGAAGCACCGCCTTGGCCCGATTAAATCTCGCCCTCCTTCTCGCCACCTCCGCACTCCAGTCTTGATAAACTTGGATCACCGCGTTCTCCCATTTACTGCTCCGAGTTTTCTTCGCCCATCTAAGGACCATTTCTCTATCCTTAAAACGGAGGAATCTCACCACTATGGCTCTGGGAATTTCTCCTGCTCTCGGTCCTCGCGCCATCACTCGGTATGCTCCCTCCACCTCCAACGGACCCGTCGGGGCCTCCGCTCCCATTAACGAGTGCAGCATCGTGCTCACATATGCCCCGACGTCCGCTCCCTCCACACCTTCAGGAAGACCAAGAATCCTCAGGTTGTTCCTCCTTGCGTTGTTTTCCAGTGCCTCCAACCTTTCCACACATCGTTTCTGATGTGCCTCCTGCGTCTCCGTCTTCACCACCAGGCCCTGTATATCGTCCTCATTCTCGGCTGCCTTTGCCTTCACGACCCGAAGCTCCCGCTCCTGGGTCTTTTGTTCCTCCTTTGGCCCTTCGATCGCCTGTAGTATCGAGGCCAACAGCTCTTTCTTCATTTCCTTTTTGATCTCTTCCACACAGCATTTCAAGAACTCTTGTTGTTCAGGACCCCATGTTAAACTGCCACCTTCCGACGCCATCTTGGTTTTTGCTTGCCTTCCTTGCCGCTGTTCTAAAGGATCCACTGCAATCTGGCCACTCTCTCCTCCTTTTTCCATCCGTATCCAGGGTGGATTCCCTTCTGGTTTACCGCACAGTGTTTTTAGCCGTCAAAATTGCCGTTGGGGCTCCTATCAAGAGCCCAAAAGTCCGTTTCACAGGGAGCTGCCGAAACGTGCGACTTAGCTGGTCATCGCCGCACCCGGAAGTCACTGTAGGTCCTTTTTAACTTCCTCTGCCAGACTGATCAGATTTGATTTGAAGATTTGTGTCCACTCGTGGACTATCTGGATCCCCAGGTAGAGGAATTTGTTTTGGGCTATTTTAAATGATAATCCCTCCAGTTCTGCCCCTCCCCCTCTTGGGTTCACTTGGAAACTTCACTTTTGCCCAGGTTGAGTTTGTAGCCCGAGAAGGCTCCGAACTCTCCCAGAAGCTTCGTGATTTTGTTCATTCCGCTTTGCGGGTTTGAGATTTCGAGGAGGAGATCATCCATATAGAGTGAGACTTTATACTCTCTGTCTCCTCTTCGGATTCCCTTCCAGTCTCTAGTGTCTCGCAGGACGATCGCCAGTGGCTCAATTGCCAGGGCGAACAGAGCGGGAACAGTGGCATTCCTGCCTGATGCCTCTGTGCGAGTATTCAGAGCTGGTGTTGTTGGTCCGAACATTCGCCTTGGAGCGTGGTACATGATTTTCATCCATGAGGTGAACCCTGTCTCTAGTCCAAACCACTCCAGTACTTCAATGAGGTACTTCCCCTCGACTCTGTCGAAGGCCTTCTCTGCATCCAGGGAGATGTTCACCTCTGATGTTCTCTCCCCAGGTGGGGTCAATATTACATTTAGCAGTCATCGCAGTTAGCTGTCTACCCTTCAAGCCTGTCTGGTCCTCTGCGACCACCTCTGGTACGTAGCACTCCAGTCTCTTGGCCAGGACTTTTACAAGTATTTTCTCTTCCACATTGAGCAGCGAAATGGGTCGGTAAGATCTGCATTCTGTTGTATCTTCGTCTTTTTTAGGTGTCAGTGATATGGTGGCTTGTATTAGCGTTGGAGGCAGGGTGCCCCTCGCTAGCAAGTCTGCGAACATCTCCTGCAGGTGCGGGTCGAGAGACGATGCAAATTTTTTGTGGAAGTCAGTCCGGTCCCTGCACCCCACCTTCATGGTGTTGATGCTCTCCATGACCTCTCCTAGTTCTATTGGTGCTTCCAGCTCCCCCTGTCTATCGTCCCCCATGACTGGCATATCCAGTCCGTGAAGGAACTGTTTCATCCCTGAGTTTCCGTTGGGGGGCTTGGAGGTGTATAGTCCCGGGTAGAAGGCCTCAAACGATTCATTGACCTCTTTTGGTTCGGCTACCAGTCCGCCTCTACTGTCCTTCGCCTGTGTTATTTCCCTTGTGGCTGCCTGTTTTCTCAGCTGATGAGCCAGCATGCGGCTAGCCTTCTCTCCGTGCTCATAATAGATCCCCCGTGTGTGGCGGAGCCATCCTGGTGGATAGCAGGTTAAAGTCTATTTGTAGCTTTTTCCTCCGCCAGAAGCCCTACGGTTGGGACCTCGGAGTATCTCCTGTCGACCTCCAGCGCCCTCTGTTCCCTATCTCTATGTGCCTTTTAGGCTATAATATCCCCTAATCACTGCCTTTCGTGCCTTCCGGAACATAAGGTGAGATTTCCCCATTCTGATTTTTAGTAACGTAATCACCTAAGTCCAGTGATGTTTTGTGGCAGAAGACCTTGTTGGCCAAGAGGGTCGTATCCAACCACCATGTGGAGTGTTGGGCACGGCCTGTCTCCAACCTCACCCATGTAAAGTAGAGCGTGGTCGGAGATTACGATCACTGAGTATTCTGCCCTGACTATTTCTGGAAGCACCGACTTCCCCACTTCAAAGAAGTCGACGCGGGTGTCAACCTTATGTACTGGTGAGAAGAACAAGAACTCCTTCTCACCTGGGTGCAGAAACTGCCATGGGTACACTGCCCCCACCTGCTCCATGAACATTCCCACTTCCTTCAGTCGCTGTGTATCTATGTCGGGATTTCCGGCATGGTCTTTTTTGACAAAGGGTCATCTGGACTGGAAACGTTAGCTCTTTTCTCTCCAGTCAGATGCTGCCAGACCTGCTGAGATATTCCAGCATTTTCTCTTTTGGTCTTTTTTTTACAATCTCCATGTCGCTCCAGTTGGGCACAAGCAAGTTTATCAGGACTACCGGTGCTCCGTCTGGGACACCATTGACCATGACGTACTGTCTCCCTTGGTCTGAAAAGTCTTTGTCGCCGTGAACACCTTCCTCTTGCTTATCAAAATTGCTACCACCCTCATCCTGTACCAGGAATGGTAGGTCAGCTCTGCCTTGCCCTTCCTTCCCCTCAGTCGGGGATGGGTGGTGAGGGGAGGGTGTTGGGGGAGCCTGTCGTCCAAGTCAGCCTTCGAGGACCTACGAGGCGAAGGGGACCCTTCGCCTTGTAGGTCCGCCGGCTCGCTCGCTTGCTGCTCTTGCCCTTTTCACTGTTACTGGCTTTCCTGCGGCCTCTCGAGCTACTGTTTGCTTGCACACTACACTTTATCTTTGCCTTTTTAGTTGAGGAGCTGAATGAGTCCGAATTTTCAGGCTAATTTCAGCCCAAAGTGTCTATTTTTCTGTGTTCTGGGGGAGAGCCACCTGATGTGCAACTACTCAGCACATCCCCATCACCGGAAGTCCTTCTTTAATGATTTTTTTCAGTAAATAACTGTTCACCCTACCCAAGTGCTGAGAGTTTCTTCAGCTTAGATGATTATTCACCCCTCAGAATAAAATGGTTTGTCCTTTAACGAAAGGAAACAATGTATACAATTTGAACTTGTCTTACGCTGTATGTACTTGCTGCATTAATGAAGTTCCAACCTGTAAAATATTGATAGGTGCTGAAACTTTTAAGGGACAGAAAATCTTGATTATCATCGTACTCTTTAAGTCGCATTTTGCCTCCCTCAAGATGGTTGCTTGTTGAAAAATGTTTTTATTTCTATTAGGTGAGTGGCAGTGGCTTATTGATGACAGTCTGAAAAGCATACACCACTTTACAAGCACCGCAAAACAGAAAATCAAGGTATTGCATCTTATTTTGCTATATGCCATAATGTAGAAGTTGAATATGCAACTGAGTGACACATTGCAAATTTGAGTGGTGGAAAATTAAGTCTTAAAATATCCAGTTCCAGTTTATGAAGCACAATTATGTTTTGTGCTGACTTTATGTACATGTAACTGGTTATATTTTATTTTTCCCCCACTACCTCTCCTCGTTCTGCCATCTCAGAATCACTATGTTTGTTACTTTGTTTGTAAAAATCAAATTGCTCAAATATAATTGCTGGGAAATAATGGTAACCCACGTGTTTTTAGTTTCAGGAAGCTGTCATCTCAGCACTGACTGCTTTGTGCAACGAGTATTATCAAACTGCCCAGGGAACAGCAGATCCTGAAGTACAGAGTAAGGAATTTATTTGTTTTGGTCCCCTTCAATCCAGTCGTGGATTTCATGCATTGGATTGGATTAGATTGGATTTGTTTATTGTCACGTGTACCGAGGTACAGTGAAAAGCATTTTTCTGCGAGCAGCTCAACAGATCATGAAGTACATGAGAAGAAAAGGGAATAAAAGAAAATACATAATAGGGCAACACAACATATACAATGTAACTACATAAGCACTGACATCGGATGAAGCATACAGGGTGTAGTGTTAATGAAATCAGTCCATAAGAGGGTCATTTAGGAGTCTGGTGACAGTGGGGAAGAAGCTGTTTTTGAGTCTGTTCGTGCGTGTTTTCAGACTTCTGTATCTCCTGCCCGATGGAAGAAGTTGGAAGAGTGAGTAAGCCGGGTGGGAGGGATCTTTGATTATACTGCCCGCTTTCCCCAGGCAGCGGGAGGTGCAGATGGAGTCAATGGATGGGAGGCAGGTTTGTGTGATGGACTGGGCGGTGTTCACGACTCTCTGAAGTTTCTTGCGGTCCTGGGCTGAGCAGTTGCCATACCAGGCTGTGATGCAGCCTGATGGGATGCTTTCTATGGTGCATCTGTAAAAGTTGGGAAGAGTCAATGTGGACATGCCGAATTTCCTTAGTTTCCTGAGGAAGTATAGGCGCTGTTGTGCTTTCTTGGTGGTAGCGTCGATGTGGGTGGACCAGGACAGATTTTTCGAGATGTGCACCCCTAGGAATTTGAAACTGCTAACCATCTCCACCTCGGCCCCGTTAATGCTGACAGGGGTGTGTACAGTACTTTGCTTCCTGAAGTCAATTACCAGCTCTTTAGTTTTGCTGGCATTGAGGGAGAGATTGTTGTCGCTACACCACTCCACTCGGTTCTCTGTCTCCCTCCTGTATTCGGACTCATCGTTATTCGAGATCCGGCCCACTATGGTCGTATCGTCAGCAAACTTGTAGATGGAGTTGGAACCAGGTTTTGCCACGCAGTCGTGTGTGTATAGGGAGTAGAGTAGGGGGCTAAGTACGCAGCCTTGCGGGGCACCGGTGTTGAGGACTATTGTGGAGGAGGTATTGTTGTTCATTCTTACTGATTGTGGTCTGTTGGTCAGAAAATCGAGGATCCAGTTGCAGAGTGGGGAGCCAAGTCCTAGGTTTTGGAGCTTTGATATGAGCTTGGCTGGGATTATGGTGTTGAAGGCGGAGCTGTAGTCAATATATAGGAGTCTAATGTAGGAGTCCTTGTTTTCGAGATGCTCTGGGGATGAGTGTAGGGCCAGGGAAATGGTGTCTGATGTGGACCGGTTGCAGCGGTATGCGAATTGCAGTGGATCAAGGCGTTCTGGGAGTATGGAGGTGATGCGCTTCATGATCAACCTCTCGAAGCATTTCATTACGACTGAAGCCAGGGCCACTGGTCGGTAGTCATTGAGGCACGTTGCCTGCTTCTTCTTTGGTACCGGTATGATGGTGGTCTTCTTGAAGCAGGTCGTGACCTCGGAGTGGAGTAGGGACAGGTTAAAGATGTCCGTGAATACCTCTGCCAGCTGGTCCGCGCAGGCTCTGAGTGCACGTCCAGGAATCCCTTCTGGGCCCGTCGCCTTCCGAGGGTTCACTTTCAGGAAGGCCAATCTGACTTCGGAAGCTGTGATGGTGGGTATGGGTGAATTATGGGCTGCTGGGGCACTCGCCAGCAGATTGTTGGTTACCTGCTCGAACCGGGCATAGAATGCATTGAGTTCATCGGGGAGGGGTGCGCTGCTGCCAGAGATACTGTTCGGCTTCGCTTTGTAGCCCGTTATGTTGTTTAGTCCTTGCCACAACCGCTGAGATTATATTTTGCCTGCATTATATTTTGTGGGTTTTTTCCAAAAGTTTCAATCCACTTCAATAGATTTGTGTTTGGTTTTAATTTGATGTCCCAATTATCATCCATTTATGCCATTTTCCTTTACATAAAATGTGCATTGGTTATACACTTCAAATTAGTTAGACTCAAATATCTAAATGACCGATGCATAGAAACTTGACATTCAATTGGTTTTTAGAGTGAAATTAGGTATACTTTGCTTTTCTGAGGCGGAATTCCAAGTTGGGAATATTTAGATTAAACTTAAACATGTTGGATTGTAAATATCTCAAATATTTATGACCTTCATAATTAACACTTTCACATCGGCCATCGCCATTATTTCTACGTTTCAGTGATTTCTTGCACTCTAGCGAGTTGAGTGCAAAATTATTGCACCCGATTTCAAATTCCTCCATGGCCTTGTCACACATTTTTTTGATCTCCTCCAACTCCGTATTCCCCGCGCACACTTTAGTTCTTTTAGACTGGGTTACGTCTTGTTTCCTGTTCACTTTGCTGTATTATTGGTGGCTGCTTTTTTCGGTACTGTGGACCAAATCTTTAAACTGCTGTGAAAGCAGGAGCAGAGGCCGACAGGCTGCAATTTACCTGAGGGCCATTTTAAACGTGTTAAATCGGGTGGGGAAAGGGGTGTGAGGATGGCGAGGTGACAGCTTCTCGCCTGTAAGTGACAAGTAGCCAATAAAGACCTTTTTGATAAAAATAAAAGCAAATTACTGTGGATGCTGGAATCTGAAACCAAAGAGAAAATGCTGGAAAATCTCAGCCGGCCTGACAGCATCTGTAGGGAGAGGAAAAGAGCTAACGTTTTGAGTCCAGATGACTCTTTGTCAAAGATCTTATTAATGCTACTGTGCAGGCACCAACTCAAGTTTTCTAGTCGGCAGTTAGGTGCCAACCCCCACTTCTGGAGGCCATCAACTTGAGGCACTGTCTCTCTCACATACCCATATCAGCAGCTCCCACCTCTGATGATATGACTGTCAATGTGCCATTACTGCATCTCCAGTCTTGGGAGACTGCCCAACATCCTTACTTGGACAGTGAGCCTGGACACTGGCTGCTAAATGACTAGCTGTTCAATTGTGTTGGACGACAGGCACTGAATGGCACGGGATCGAGACCAGAAATGAACCAACTTTGGGGTTCTGATCCAACAACAAAAGTCCGCCCCAATGGCTCTGCTTTCTGGAACATTCTCCCTGTACTCCTTCACGGTCCTGATCCCACAACGAACATCCACCCAAATGGCTCAACGTTCTGGAACATCCTCGCTATACTCGTTCACCTTAAATCCTATTTCCTGAAAACTTTTTTTTAGCTGTGTATTCAGTCTCCCCACCCACAACCTTTTCTATTTTCCCTTTCTATCCTCCTCTGCATCTGCCATATTTTCACTTGAGGGTAAAGTATTTATGATATCCTTCTAAATGTGAGGAATGCGACAGAGGTGTGTTGTTTGGTTAGCTGTATTTTAATGTTTACCTCACAACAGTGAACCAGTGAAAACTATAGGAATGTTATGAAGTAAAATTGAGTACAAAACCATGTAAGCTAATATTCGGGCAGGTGGCAGGCAGCTTAGCCAAGGGGATAGCTTTTAAGGAGCATCATAAATGAAGAGAGAGAACCAGGAAGATGGAAATATGAGGGGGGGAGAATTCCAGAGCTTGGGACCAGGTAGCCCAAGGCATGAATATTAACTGGTGCAGTTAAAATCAGGCGTTCTCTGCCATAATATCCACGCATGTATATAATGAAGTGCAGACAGGCAGTGATTGACACACAGGAGGACCGGTGAGCACACGGCACGGTGCAGCCAATCACCAGACAGGACACCGCCACTATAAAGCCAGAGGGCACTAGGTTTCCCGCTCTCTCGGGACCCAGCCACTGAGACAGTCAGAGTCCACGAGCTAGCACAGTGCAAACACCATGCGGTAGCTAGAACTAGGTCTCCAGTCAGTTCAGTATAGTGTCAACCCACAGTTAAAGATGTATGTTAGTTCTATCATTCAATAAAACTGTGTTGGATCTTCTACAGAGTTAGAGGTCTGTTTCTCGCATCACTGCATTAAGTGCAGTCCACACCGAACCGACCTGCCTAACACATCATTCTCAGGAGGCCATAATTAGATATGAGTGCAGATATCTCAGAGGGTTGTTGGCGTGGAGGAGATTACAAGGATAGGAAGAAGTAAGGCCACAAAGAGATTTGAAAACAAGACTGAGTATTTTAAAATGACAGTGCAACACTCCCTCTGCACTGCACAGATTGAACCTAGATTTCTGTGCTCAATTTTGGAGTGGAGTTTGAACTCACAACCTCTGTCTCAGAGGTGAGATTATTCCCAACTGAGTCATACTTGACAAATAGTTTCCACTCCTCCGATAATGTCCCTCACATGTTCTCCCATCTATAAACTAATTTTCTTCAAATTCTTCAATATGTTGCCACCTCCCAGATGAATGCCATTTTCTGCAATTCCATGTAGAATGTTCTCATCTTTTTATATTAATGTTGCTTTATATAGACTACTGGATTTCAGACACTGGGTAGAATATTGTGCTTTCAGACAATATCTTTTCCCTTTCTATCCTCCTCCGCATCTGCCATATTTTCACTTGAGCGTAAAATATTTATGATATTCTTCTAAATGTGAGGATTGTGACAGAGGTGTGTGTTTGATTAGCTGTATTTTAATGTTTACCTCACAATAGTGAACCAGTGAAAACTGTAGGAATGTTATGAAGTAAAATTGAGTACAAAACCATGTTAGCTAATATTCGGGCAGATGGCCAGCAGCTTAGCCAAGGGGAGGATAGAAAGGGACAATATTGTGTTAAGCTTGGAGGTAGGAAAGGCATGTACTTCGCAAGGATCGTGATGTATTGGAACCTTCCCGCCTCCACGTGAATTAAGTTCTAGATGGGAAGGCCCCTGGGCAACTGCTCCGCTGCCAATTAAATCCCTTAAATTACCAATTAATGACTACTTAAGGGCTGTTGGTATCAACCAGCTGCAGTCGGGCCTGTCACCATGTGGCATGCACAGAAGGTAAACTTGCTTCTCACCTCAAGGAGGTGGGGTCCCTTGCTCAAAGGCCACTGGAACCCTGATCGAGTGACTGAAAATCCTGGGGCACCCCTCCCCCACATTACCTAGATGTGGCCTGGGTGACTGCGGTCCTGGCACTCCGATGCTTACCCTTCTGGCAACAGTCACACCCTCCCCAGTGGTGCTGCCAGACTCTGATTGATTGATAATTCTTGGCAAGCAAAACATCCACCCTGGGATCTTGATCTAGGGGGATGGTGTGCTACTGGCCTCGCCACTGCCTGGTTGGCTTGTGGGTTTCACTGGTCTTCCTGCAAAGAGGCACTGTGGGTCTCCCCTAATACCTCAACAATATACCCCCAAGAGATCCACTTTTTCTGATATGAGGATGCTGTTATCGGTTCCAATAACACCATGAATGTTGGAGCCCAACATGTTTGCAGCAAATAATAATCTTATGTTGGCTCTTTGCTAGAGCAATGCAAAACTAATCTCAGTGCCCTGCTCTTCTATAGCCATGAACCTACTCCTGATTCAAATATTTGTCCATGTTTCCTGTCAAAGATACCATCTACTGACTTTAACTTTTTTTTGGAACACAAAATAACTTACTACATCAAGAAATTTCTCTTAACCTCTCTCCACTCTCTTTGTAACAGTTTTCAATTGATAACTCCAAGATGCTATCTCCCTAGCAGAGCAAATAGCCTTTCCTTACTGCAACCTATAAAAGCCTTTGTAAGTCTTAAAACATTTATTTCATTTTCTATTAGCCTTCTCTGCTGTAATGGAAATTCCGAATTCTGGCATTACACGTATTAAGCCCTAATTGTCATAATAAAAATTATGATAGGCCTTTGAGTATGCCTTTGAGTGGCATACAACAATATTTTTATTAAAGTCACTTGTGACTGTTAAAATAAAATGGATCGTTTTTTGAAATGTTGTTTCTTATTCTATTATTATATTTTCTTTAGATAAGCTGGTGGACAAGTACATTTCAGAGCTTCAACGTTCTGAAGAAATGACTCGTTGTGGCTATTCTTTAGCATTGGGTGCACTTCCTAAATTTATGTTCAATGGCAAACTCCACCAGGTATGATTAAAAATATTTATACAGTGACCAATAATTAATAAAAATATTTTACAAAACATAAATTGTACATGTTGGTTCGTGAAATATAAAATTTTGGTATTGAGCATACCTTGTCACTGTGATTCCTATCTGTGATTGTACCTTTTAAGATTTAAATTGCCAGGATAGTAAAATTACTTTGTGAAAAGACAAAGATGGTTATTATTTTTTAAAATTGCTTTATAAGTTTCCTAAAATAATACACCCCTGCTCTTAACTTCAAAATGCATTTTTTATCACGTCATGCCCAGATACATAGAGGACTTTTCTCCGTCTGAATAAAGCACTTCATGTTTCAATTCCTAAGCAGATTAAAGTTAGAACTGAAAATAATAATTTTCCAGGGGGGTGACTGTGCTACATTCCACTGCATTTGACCCTGAACAAATGTTTTAAAATGTATGTACCTTTTGCACAGGGATGTTGGAAAGAACATGCAGCTAAGATAATAAGAGTACAAAAAGCAAAGAAATAAACCATAAACAACAAAAACTTTGTGTAGTATTCCTGAGGTTGAGAGGATGCCTCTGTGTGCTTTACCATAAGGAGGAAGGGGACATAAACACCAAGCTTTATAAAGAAGGAGGGGAATGAGGAAGATGACATTGGTTAGATTTAGATGTATTGTCACGTGCACTGAGGTGCAGTGAAAGTATTGTTCGGCATACCGTCCAGTCAGATCGTACCATACATGAAAAACATAGGACTATGATAGATAGGTATGGTGAAAGTGGACAGTTTTGAATTTTTAAAAATGCACAGCAGGAGGTGGAGAGAGTTAGGTAAAGAATTTGAGAGCAGGAATGCAATGGCTGAAGTAACAGCAGCTGATGGTGGATCAGAAGAAGCGAGGGGAAGGAGAAGTCAGCTGTTATGAACACTAAGGCTATGACTGGGGTGGGATAAGGCAGTGGGACGATTTTAAAACAATGATTGGCACTTTTGAAAATGACCCTGTACTCATAGGAGGAGGGGAGTGATGGCAATAATGGCTCTGGAGTGAGTGAGGGAGCAGCACTTTGTCTAAATTCAAGCACTGTGATACAAATAAGAAGACTATTGGAGAAATTACAGTACTGGAGGTGAGCATCAAGCTATTTGTAGTTCCTGGGCTTGGAGAGCAAGAAAAGTATAATTTTTATCAGTTAGGAAACAGACTTAATTAGTCTTGTAGATCCAGTCATTTTTAGGAGTTGAGCATTTTCCCCCAATTGGTTGATCAATGAAATATAAGCTGAATGTATTACTGTTACTTGGCAGATGATTTGATCATCTGCTTGCCAAAGCGTGAAAGAGATTTTCCTTGCCCAATTGATGATGAGAAACATTCCAGCTCTGCCAGAAACCTGACAATTTTTTACTTATAAGTTGAATTGTAGATTGATAACGCCATAAAAGATTATAGCACCGTTGTCCTATTCAGCGTAACTTTGAAATCCTCCACATTCTGTCTATCTTTAAAACACAAAACAGTCACCAGGTTTGTAACTTTAAAACGCAAATAAGCTTTTATTTTGCACAGTATTTTAATTAAACGGACAGAAAATGTAACTGATCATAGAATCCCTACAGTGCAGAAGGAGGTCATTCGACCCATCGAGTCTGCACCTACATTCTGAAAGAGTACCTTACCTAGGCTGAATCCCTTGCCCTATCCCCGTAACCCCACCTAACCTACACATCTTTGGACACTTTTAGCATAGCCAATCCACCTAACCTGCACATCTTTGGACTGTGGAGGAAACTGGAGCACCTGGGGGAAATCCACTCAGACATGGGGATAATGTGCAAACTCCACACGGAGAGTCACCCAAAGCCGGAATTGAACACGGTTTCCTGGCACTGTGAGGCAGCAGTGCTAACCACTATGCCCATGAGCAACTACTACCCCTTTTCCAACCTTTCCAACTTGCCCCACTGGCTCCTAAGATCCACTAGGTGGCGAGGAGTCTGGTTTCTCCTCTCCCAAAATAAAGCCTGGGAACAGTGTCCTGACAAGCAGACAGTTTCAACTATGAGTCGTCTGCTTGAAGGCACTTCTCGATTATAGATCCACGGGCCAAAATAATAAAATAACATGAAAGAAATGGGAACAAAGGAAATAAACAGGAAGGACCCTTGCACATGCAACTATGTTACTCACATGGCCTCCCATTTTGATACTTGTCCATACTGGCTGCAGTACTAACGCTACATAGTCACAATTGAAAAGATTCTCTGCGACTGTAATATTTCTTCCTGATCTCTATTCATGTTGTTTGACTTCACTGCTGCATTCAACACGGCCAGCTGTCCCAGTTTCCACTTGTGGGGCATTTCACCTTCAACTCCGCACTTAACCAAATTTAATGTAGACACTCTGGCAATGATTCCTCCTTTGATCGCTCAGTCACTTCTGGTGTTCTGCAGTTGGAGTTATCTACCCCTGCTCCTTTTTTGTGTTTAAAGAAAGAGAAACCAGCTGCATGAAAATGGAGCATATTTTTCTTTCAGGTTGTGAATATCAGAAAACACTCCTGAGCAAAAATAGATGGACTCTGCTACTGGATGGCTTGACTTACAGGCATATTAATTATAGATTTGCATTCCAAAGTCTGCCCTTAAAAATCATCAGCCTCTACCTAAAACCAAGTTTTGCCATTTGTTGCCCAACTCTCTTCCAAGGTTTTTCTCCCAACTCTGTCACAATTCTTTAAATCCTATAAGTGTTCAGTCTGTGTTTTCAACAAACCTGGAAAGCAAGTATTCTTACATTTAGAAGAAATCAGTGTTATAACATCACGAGTAGTACTAGTCTCACTAAAATGAGTATTAATAATTGCACTGGAAATATTTCACTGATAGTCACAAGCATGTAGTAGACTGTAATGGTGAATTGTGGAAACTTCCGGTGGCGACCATGGAGGAGTAGGTCGCACATTCGATAGCTCCCGCCTGAAACGGACTTCCAGACCTTTTTTCCCGACTTTTCTCAGACCTTAGGGAATAGATCGGTGTAGTGGATGATATTAAGAAGGATTCCCCCTCCGATGTATGGCTAATTGGACTAAAAGTGGCCGTGTGAAAAGACTCCGCTCGGATAGAGTGAAGCAGTCGGAGCTGGTACCGCGGCGCAGCATGGCGGAGGGCCAGGACCAGGGATCGGTGGCTCAGTGGCCTTAGGAGCAACAGATGAAGTTCTCTAGGAACTGTTTCGCTGAGCTGAAAAAGGAAACGCTGGACCCGATCAAGGCTGCGATCGATCAAGTGGTTTTGAATCAGGTGGCCCAAGGAAAAGCGATACAAGAAATTGAGCTGAAGTTGTCCAGCCAGGAGGACTATCTAACCGTGCTGGAGCATAAGGCGGAGATGTTGGATGAGCGCCACAAGAGAATGCAGGAGAAGTTGGAGGACCTGGAGAACGGGTCCAGGAGGCCGAACTTAAGGATCGTTCGTCTCCCTGAAGGAATTGAGGGGTTGAGTGCGGGAGCATATGTGGCGAGCATGCTGGAGACGCTGATGGGGCCCGGGGCGTTTTCATGGCCCCTGGAAGTGGACGGAGCACATCGAGCCCTCGCAAGGAAGCCTAAGGCGAATGACCCGCCGAGGGTCATGGTGGTGCGTTGCCACCGTTTTTCAGACAAAGAACTTGTCTTGCGGTGGGCCAAGAAGGAGCGGAGCAGCAGATGGGAGAACAGCGAGGTGCGCATCTATCAGGACGATCTGCTCTTATACATCTCGGACCCGGTGGAGGGGATGGGGGAGATCTTATGCAGATCTTGGGGAATTTGGCAGGTTCTCGGGGTACAAATTGAACATGGGAAAAAGTGAATTGTTCATGATCCAGGCAAGGGGGCAGGAGAGGAGACTGAAGGAGCTGCCACTCAGGATGGTAGAGAGGAGCTTTCGCTACCGGGGAATACAGGTGGCTCGGAAATGGGAGGAATTACACAGGCTCAGCCTAACCCGGCTAGTGTAGCAAATGGAAGGGGACTTTAAAAGATGGGATATGCTCCCGCTATCGTGGGCGGGGAGGGTGCAGAATGTGAAAATGACGGTTCTCCCCCAAAATTGTGTTTGTCTTCCAGTGCCTCCCCATCTTCATCCCTAAGGCCTTTTTCAGGCGGGTAAACAAGATCATTTTGGGCTTTGTATGGGCGAATAAAACCCCGCAGGTGAAGAAAATGTTGTTGGAGCGCAGTCGGGGGTTGGCGCTGCCAAACATCTGCAACTACTACTGGGCGGCGAATATAGCGATGATTAGGAAGTGGGTAATGGGGGAGGGGTGGGCATGGGAGCGAATGGAGACGGCATCATGCAAAGGCACCAGTTTGGGAGCACTGGTAACGGCACCTCTGCCGTTCTCGCCGGCCCGGTACTCCACTAGCCCGGTGGTGGTGGCGGCATTGAGGATCTGGGGGCAATGGAGGAGGTATAAGAAGGTGGAGGGTCCGTCAGTCTGGACCCCGATTTGCAACAATCACAGTTTTGCGCCAGGTAGGATAGATGGTGGGTTCCGAAGTTGGCAGAGAGCAGGAATTAGACGGATGGGAGATCTATTCATAGACGGGAGTTTTCCCAGTCTGAAGGCGCTGGAGAATAAGTTCAAGCTGCCGCCGGGGAATGGTTTCAGATATTTACAAGTCCGAGACTTTCTGAGGAAACCGGTGTTGGCTTTCCCATTGATCCCTCCACGGGGGATACAGGACAGAGTAGTGTCCGGTACCTGGGTGGGGGAGGGGAAAGTGTCAGATATCTATCAGGAGTTGTTGGAGGTGGAGGAGACCCCGGTGGAGGAACTGAAGGGCAAGTGGGAGGAGGAGCTAGGTGGGAAGATAGAGGTGGGTCTGTGGGCGGACGCCCTAAGCAGGGTTAATTCCTCCTCATCATGTGCTAGGCTAAGTCGAATACAGTTTAAGGTGGTACACCGGGCACACATGGGGCGGCGAGGATGAGCAAGTTTTTCGGGGTAGAAGATAGATGTGCAAGGTGTGTTTTGGGCATGCCCGAAGCTTGGAGGATTCTGGCAGGGGTTTGCCAAGGCAAAGTCCAAGGTACGCGGGGGGTGCCGAGTCCAGAGATAGTGATCTTTGGAGTGTCAGAAGACCCGGGGGTTCGGAGTGAAAGAGGCCGACGTTTTGGCCTTTGCCTCCCTCGTAGCCCGGAGACGGATCCTTTTAATGTGGAGGGACTCGAAACCCCCGAGTGTGGATCAGTGGGTCAGTGACATGGCTGTGTTTCTCAAGCTGGAGAAAATAAAGTTTGCCTTGAGGGGGGTCAAAAAGCCGTCGACTTTCGCGGGGAAAATTAAAATGTCAGCAGAAGCAGCATTCTGAAGGGGGGAGCGGGGTGCGGGTAGGTGCAATATGGTTAAGGGATCTACAGAAGGGGTTGGGTGGGTAATGTCTAGTTTACCATGTTGATGTTTATGTTATTGTTTTGTTGGTTGTTATAAAAATTTTGCAAATGCTTCAATAAAAATATTTTACAAACAAAAGTAATGGTGAATTGTGAAATTAATTTAACTGATTAGCAGGAGTCTGCTTCTGTTGTTTAATTGTGCTCATCATGAAGAGTGAAGTGTCCTTTTTAAAACAAAATTGTTTCGTATATCTCTTTGATCTGTTAAGATGAACAATCATATTCGTCTTACTGCGATGCCATAATATATACTGCTGTTGGTTTCTCTTGATTTGCATCTGGATAACATTTTGTGGCTTTTTGCAGGTATTAGAAGGACTACAGAGAGTCACCTGGATGACTGTGAAAGATACCACCTTTGCAGAAGCTAGAAGGGATGCACTGAAAGCCATTGCTCAGTATGAATTATTGTAATTTACTCGGGTCAATGTACTAAATTATAACGCAAGCAAATTACAGCAGATGCTGGAAATCTGAAATAAAAACATAAAATGCTGGAAATACTCAGCTGGTCAGGCAGCACCTGTGGAGAGAGAAACAGATAGCTATGATGAAGAGTCATCAACCTGAAACATTAACTCTGTCTCTCGCCTCAGATGCTGTCAGACCTGCTGAGTATTTTCACCATTTTTTGTTTTGATATAATAAATTGCAATCTTACATTCTGACTGATGAGGCACGCACTTAAATTACTTGGGGGTGGAGGGGAAGTAAACCATTCAAACAATTTAATGATTTTGATAAGATTGGAGACTCGTTTTAATTTTTGGAAACATGATAACATTTTATAAAGGTCACCGACATGACATGAGCTTAATGACATTAGTTAACTGAAAAGTGTATTCTTTAATATTTTGTAAATCTTTTGTTGCTTACTTTGTGTTTCCACAATAGTTCTAATTCTGTTTCCATTATGCAATGCAAACTAACTGGGAACATAGGAACAGAAGTAGCCCCTCCAGCCTTTCTCGCTCTACAATGAAATCATGGCTGATCTGTGACGCAATTCCATATATCCGCCTTTGGCCCATGTCTCAGTATTTTTGCTTAACAAAAATCTTAGCTATCTCAGATTTAAAATCAACAACAGATATAACTCTTTCATTAGAAATGATCAATCCATCTGTTTTCCTGTGACAATTCTAGAAAAAGTAGTGCTTAATCGCTTTCCGAACAAGTACAAACTATTTTAGCTCGCTTTCTCAAAAATGCTGTTCCTATTTAAGTGCACAAAGATAATTGGAGGTTTGACTTGCATTGCTATTTATCTATGGGGAATAAATAATAGTGAAAGACAAATAATAAATAGATATTCACCCGAGGAAGGAGCAGTGCTCCGAAAGCTAGTGATTCGAAACAAACCTGTTAGACTTTAACCTGGTGTTGTAAGACTTCTTACTGTGCTCACCCCAGTCTAACGCTGGCATCTCCACATCATGAATAAAAAATAGAGGAAGCATTATGTCTAGCCTGAAGCTATTCCAATTCTGCTGGCTAACTCAAAGCAGTATTTGGATCTAGTTCCTCTGGCCTTGGGTAGTAGATGGGTTGGGGAACTAATGAATGGAGGAAGAAACAAAATTTAAAAATTGTAAAACGATAATCTTGAGTGTCTAAACAAGATGCAACTCATTGTTAAAATGAACTTGTAGTTGTTGGTTTATTTTCTGACCTATTTTTCCCCAATATTTTGACCTAGAGTCTGTAAGACAGTGGGGGTGAATGAAGATGGGCCATATGATCAGGTCATCTGCAGAAGAAATGTGTCCCAGATCTATAATAGCCTTTTAGATTGTTTGAATGACTATACTACAGACAGTCGAGGAGATATTGGAGCATGGTAGGTATATGATTTTGTAACATAATCCATTCCTGCTTGTATTCCACTCCCAAGCATAAACTTGCATAGTTTGATGTGTTGCATCATCTTGCACACATATTTGGTATCTGATTTCACTTTAAAATCTCACAAATCCTTTCTGAGAAATCTATTCATAGATAATATACCATTGTGATGAAACATACGTGTGATAAAATGAGCCATTTGTGCAGCAGCTACCGAACCACTTAATATACTCAAATTGCCAAAATGAAAGTGTACATTGCATACCCTCTTTCTTGTGTGCTGAATGATTCAGCTGAAAGTGTGATTTAACTATAAGATCTGAATGCTTCAGCCTTGTACTTCAGGCTTTCAGCTATATATAAATAAGTTTGCAACTTATTTTAAAATTCTGGGAGTTCTTGCTATTTATGCCAGAGCTGATTATCAACTCCTAAATGTGTATGGATTTCTGGAGCACGTGAGTAATTGAATAAACTCTGAGGAGGAATTGAGCTCGATGGTTCAACACGAAGCATGTGATCGGAATGCAAGATTTTGCACTTTGTATGAATGAGATGGAACTAACTTGTGCCTGTGAAATGGTACTATTTCTTTCCCAGTGGATACATATTCATCATATTCAGGATCATTGGGAATGGCTGCAGCCATTCAGCATCCTGTACCAGCTTTCCGAATTAACATTCCTCCTCTTCTCCATAACCCTGCACATTCATCCTTTTTATATAATAATCCAATGCGCTCCTGAATGCCTTGATTGAATCTGCCTCCACCGCACTCTGAGGCAGTGCATTCCAGATCTCAACATTCACTGTGCAAACGTTTCTCCTCTTGTATACATTGCTTCTTTTGGCAATAAACCTTAAATCTATGTCCTTTTGTCCTAGACAAACATTTAATAAGTTTTCATCAAGGTACAAAGTATATAAGTATGATTGCACTTGAATGAAACAAGAATTTACATTTATTTTTCCCTCAAGTATTTTGTGCAGTGAAGTCTTTGTCCATAATAGCAGTAATATGTTATACAGCTTCTAATCTGACATTGTAAATTGCAGGTCATTATTGTGTGTGGCATTTCATATATCTATGCCTGAATGTTAATGCCAGGTTAACATCTGGAGCTTGTCATGAAATAACAAATCTTTCATTTAAGGCCATTGACATAATTTGCATGAATGTCTCTTGACCAACATCAGTAAACATTAATGTGGGGTCTACACATCGCATAAAAATAAAAACTATCAATTCCGCCCTGTGTGCAACATGAAAAATGCTTTATTGGTACAGTTGTAATTAGATACAGTGAAATCACGATGAGTCAAACTCGGAGGGCACAAAATTCCAGTTATGTTGTATTTGTCAACCATTCCCACTGGCAAAATAACAAATCTTATAGATTTATGCCCATGGGCGGAACGATAGCACAGTGATTAGCACTGTTGCTTCACAGCGCCAGAGACCCGGGTTCAATTCCCGGCTTGGGTGACTGTCCGTGCGGAGTCTGCACGTTCTCCTCGAGTCTGCATGGGTTTCCTCCGGGTGCTCCGGTTTCCTCTCACAAGTCCCGAAAGACGTGCTTGTTAGGAGAATTGATATTCTGAATTCTCCCTCAGTGCACCCGAACAGGCGCCTTGGGTATTTTCACAGTAACTTCATTGCAGTGTTAATGTAAGCCTACTTGTGACACTAATAATAAATTTAAATTGCACATTTGTAATCCCGGATTGTCTAAACTGTTATGACCAGGTGAGAAGGAGTGAACTGGCTCCCCTCTATTCAACCTCCTTGGTTGGTATTAACAAAGGTTTTAGTTTCTTTTTCATGTCGATATGTCTTTTCCGTATCCGAATATATTTACTATTGAGCACAAAGGACCCAATCAAATAAGATTTTTTAAGTCAAAGAAAGAGCAAATTTATTAACCGCCAAACGTGAGAAAAATAATAAACACACGTCAAGCATTTGGCCTCCAGGCAATCATTCACGTCCGCACATACATGCACAGCTATCAGAAATAAAGGGATTTGGAGTCCAATTTTTAAAAAAAAGTAAAATAGTATACGAATAAGTGACTGTTGATTGTCCTGGGGGAGTAGACTTTAACTCTGCAGCCAATTCAGTTAACTGGCTTCTTGGATGTGGTCACATGGCGAAGATGTTGCATTCTGGTAGAGTTGGCTTCTCAAACCGGGAGAGAGACGCTCCAAATGAAAGAGAGCTCACAGCTTCCTTCCTTTGCTGAAGTCTTTTTCTTACCATTGCCTGTGTCACTTGCAATCTCTCTGCAATGGCTGGCAGCCTTGCTGGAAATACTTCACCCATTGTATACTTCCGGGAAGTTCTGAGTGTGTCTGTCTGTGATAGCTATTGTTTAATATCCAGCACTTAGCATTTTTAATGTCTCTCCCTCAGATAGTTACAAGTTTCAATGGTTGGCTGGATTATAGGAAAAGTCTCTCTCTTCATATCCCGCTGAGGGTGATTTGTTGGTTTTTCTCCTTCACCTTGGATTGTAGCCTTGCATTTTTTAGCCATTTTCTTTGTTTCAGTTCAAACTGCAGCATTTCCAGACAGTTGAAAAACTATGGGCGGGATTCTCAGTTTCAGAGACTAAGTGCTGATGCCAGGACAGAATCAGTGGACTTCTACGACAGCAAAATTGGCACTGCTCCTGGAGCAATTCAGGAACCGTTGATGAATTAGCACCGGCACAACGTAGAACATAACCAATTCCAATGAAAAACGGTGTTGGATTTACATAGATACATAGAAGATAGGAGCAGGAGGAGGCCTTTTGGCCCTTCGAGCCTGCTCTGCCACCCATCATGATCATGGCTGATCATCCAACTCAATAGCCCAATCCTGCTTTCTCCCCATAGCCTTTGATCCCATTCTCCCCAAGTGCTATATCCAGCCGCCTCTTGAATATATTCCAAGTTTTAGCATCAACTACTTCCTGTGGTAATGAATTCCACAGGCCCACCACTCTTTGTGTGAAGAAGTGTCTCCTTATCTCTGGCCTAAATGGTTTATCCTGAATCCTGAGGCTGTGACCCTTGGTTCTGGACACACCTATCATTGGTAACATCTTCCCTGCATCTACCTTGTCTGGTCCTGTTAGAATTTTATAAGTCTCTATGAGATCCCCCCTCATTCTTCTGAACTCCAGCGAGAACAATCCCAACCAAGTCAATCTCTCCTCATATGACAGTCCCGCCATCCCTGGAATCAGTCTGGTAAACCTTCGCTGCACTCCCTCAAGAGCAAGAACATCCTTCCTCAGAGGAGACCAAAACTGCACACAATACTCCAAGTGTGGCCTCACCAAGGCACTGTACAATTGCAGCAACACATCCCTGTTTCTATACTCGAAACCTCTTGCAATGAAGGCCAACATACCATTCTTTACTGCATGGTGCACCTGCATGCTTACCTTCAGCGAATGGTGCACAAGGACACCCAGGTCCCGCTGCACATTCCCCTCTCCCAATTTACAACCATTCAGGTAGTAATCTGCCTTCCTGTTTTTGCTTATAAAATGAATAACCTCACACTTATCCAAATTATATTGCATCTGCCATTGGTTTGCCCACTCGCCCAACCTGTCCAGATCTTGCTGTAGGATCTCTGCATCCTCGTCACAATTCATCCTCCCATCTAATTTGGTATCATCTGCAAACTTTGAGATGTTACATTTTGTTCCCTCATCCAAATCATTAATATATATTGTGAATAGCTGGGGTCCCAGCACCGATCTCTGGTACCCAACTGGTTACTGCCTGCCACCCAGTTTTCTATCCACCTCAATGCATTTTCCCCCAATCCCATGTGCTTTAATTTTGCACAATAATCTCTTATGCGGGATGTTGTCAAACGCCTTCTGAAAGTCCAAATCTACCACATCGACTAGCTCCCCTTGTCGACTGTACTGGTTATCTCTTCAAAGAATTCCAACAAATTTGTCAAGCATGACTTTCCCTTCATAAATCCATGCTGACTCTGACTGATCCTGCCAATGCTTTCTAAATGTTCCGCTATAAAGTCCTCGATAATGGCATTTTCCCCACTACCGATGTTCGGCTTACTGGTCTATAATTCCCTGCTTTCTCTCCACCTCCCTTTTCGAATATCGGAGTGACGTGAGCTACCCTCCAATCTGCAGGGACAGTTCCAGAGTCTAGAATCCCGGAAGATGACCGCCAATGCATCCACTATTTCCAGAGCCACCTTCTTAAGCACTCTAGGATGCAGATTCTCAGGCCCTGGGGATTTATCCGCCTTCAATCCCATCAGTTTTCCCAACATAATTTCTCTACTAATGTTGATCTACCTCAGCTCTTCCCTCTCACCAAACCTTCCATTCTCCAACATTTCTGGGATCTGATTTGTGTCCTCATTTGTGAAGACAGAACCAAAGTATGTATTTAATTGCTCAGCCATTTCTTTGTCCCTTATTATGCATTTCCTTGTTTCTGTCTGCAGTGGGCCTACATTTCTCGTTACCAATCTCTTTCTCTTCACATATCTGTAGAAACTCTTAGTGTCAGTCTTTATGTTCCCTGCAAGCTTCCTTTCGTACTGTACTTTCCCCTTCTTAACCAATCCCTTCGCCCTTCTTTGCTGAATTCTAAACTGCCCCCAATCCTCAGACCTATTCTTTTTCTTGGCCAATCGTATGCTTGTTCCTTGGATCGGATACTATTTCTAATTTCCTTTGTAAGCCAAGAATTGGCCCTCTTAGCCTCTTTGCTTTTGTGCCGGACAGGAATGAACAGTTGCTGTAGTTCCTCCATGCGTTCCTTAAATGTTTGCCATTGTCTATCCACTGTCATCCCTTTAAGTAACTCTCCCCAATCTATCAAGGCCAACTCACGCCTCATATCCTCATAGTTCCCTTTATTAAGATTCAGCACCCTAGTCTCCGAATCAATTACTTCAGTCTCCATCTTGATAAAAAATTCTATCATGTTCTGGTCGCTCATCCCCAAGGGGTCTCGTACAACCAGATTGGCAATAATTCCCTTCTCATTACACAAGCCACAGCCTAAGATGGCCTGCTCTCTAGTTGGTTCCTCCACATATTGGTCAAGAAAACCATCCCGTATACACTCCAGGAATTCCTCCTCTACGGCATTGTGGCTAATTTGATTTGCCCAATCTATGCGAAGATTAAAATCACCCATGATCACCGATATTCCCTTATTACATGCATCACTAATTTCTTGTTTAATGCCATTCCCAACCTCACCAGTGCAGTTTGGGAGTCTATATATGACACCCACTAATATTTTTTGTCGCTTGGTATTTCTCAACTTTACCCATACAAATTCCACATTGTCAGAGCTAATATCCTTTCTCACTATTGTGTTAATTTCCTCTTTAACCAGCAGTGCCACACCACCACCTTTAATTTTATGCCTGTCCTTCCTAAATACTGAATACCCTGGGACGTTCCCATCCCTGATTGCCCTGCAGCCATGTCTCTGTAATCCCAATTATATCATACCCATTTATATTTATCTGTGCGATTAGTTCATCCACTTTATTCCCACCTCGGGGCCACCCCTACTACTGCCCCCGGCCTGGCAGAAGACCCCGGCCAGCGGCACAACTGTCAGCACACTATGGCGATGTTGGACATTCCGTAACCCCTTTCTCTCCCTCAGCAGCTACGGCGCCTGTTTCCTGATTTTTGAAACCACAAGTGAACTTCGTCATTGGTAATTCCTCCTGGTGGAGGTGGAGCATCGCGGGGGCCCTGGCGAATACCGGGTCAGGCCCGCTAATGATATGCCAACAGTGTTTATAGTACGTGTGGAATAGCATGCATTGACATCGCTTTCGAGGCACCGGAGCATGGCATTCAGGCACTGGCCACGATTTGGGCAAGACGAATTCTCCACCCAATCGCTTTTCCCAATTTTGGCATCGGCCGACGGAGAATCTCGCCCTGTTTATTCAAAAAAAAAGGGACATAGCCTCATAACAATCACAGAATCGGTAATTGCAGAAGGAAGGCATTGGCCCATCGTGTCTGCACTGATGTTCAAATGAGCAATATAGCTTAGTGCCATTGCCCTAGATTTTCCCGCACCCCTGCATATTGTCTCTATTCAGGTAATCATAGAATGCCCTCTTGAATGCCTCAATTGAACCTGCCTCCGCCACACTTCCTGTCAGTGCATGAAGTGACTCGAACCACTTCTTACGTGAAAATTATTTTTCTCACATCACATTTTCTTCTTTTGCAAATCACATTAAATCGGTGCCCTTTCATTCTCGATCCTTTAGGCAGGGAAACAGTTTCTCCCTCTCTACTGTCTAGCTCCATCATGATTTTGAAAATCCACACCAAATCTTCTCTCCACCTTCTTCTCTTCATGGAGCAGAGTTGCAACCTCTCCAATCTATCCTCACTGAAGTTTCTCATTCCTGGGACTATTCATGAAAACCTCTTCTGTACTTTCTCCAGTGCATTCAAATCCTTCCGATAGTGTGGCGCCCAGAACAATATTCCAGTTGATGTACAACTAGTGTCTTGCAGAAGCTCAGCATAACCTCCTGTGACCAAAGCTGGTCAAATTACCACACTGACCAATCAGATTGGTGTTAGACCCCATAATATGCTGGGTGATCCATCGTTTGACACAGCTCTTCTGAAAAGATTTGCAAAACCCGCAAGTATGGCTGAACCAGTGAAAATGTTTAAATGTATCGATCGGCGACGGGGTGTAATTGATAAAGGAAGTGGAAATCTGTTGATTTTGACACAGAATGTGTTTATTGGCACATTGGGTTACATGAAGACTTAGTCAGGTGGGCATCGGGCCTCCTCAGCTATTACACATCTCTGCTTAACACTCAGCTGGAGATGGATTCCCTGAGATTTGACCCATTGAGATGTTAGTTTGACTCATTGCTAGCTCTCAACACATTGGAACGTATGGGTTAAAATGCCAATCCAGGAACTCAGCATATGATGATAGTTCAGTCTAATACTTTTCTAAAAAAAAATTTGTTTTCCAATTTTAATGTCTGTTTCCAATTAAGGGACAATTTAGCATGGCCAATCCACCTGCGCTGCACACCTTTTGGTTTGTGGGGGTGAAACCCGCGCAGACAGTGAGAAATGCAAACTGACCAGTTCAGTCTAATTCTGAGGCAATGCTTCACAATGGGGAAAGCTATCTTTCAGATGAGATCTGAACCTCAGTCCAGATAGCTGCCTGTTCTCATGGATGAAGAAGATTCCATGATACGACTTGAAGGAGAGAAGTAAGTCCTTTGATTTCTGGCCAAAGTTAAGTCTTCAACCAATACCATCCAAAGCATATTATCTTGCCATTGATTTATACAGGGCCTTTCATGACCTCAGGACATCCCAAAAATCTTAACAGCCAGTAACATACTTTGAGGGAAATCTGTGTTCATGCATGTTCCCATGAACAGCAATGAAATAAATGATCAGATTATCTGTTTGGGTAAATTTCAAGGATAAATCACCAGGAGAAACTCTCCTGTTTTTCTTTGAATAGTGCCATGGGATCTTTACATGCAGCTGCGAGGACAGGTGGGCTTTTTTTTTTACTGTGCAGCACTTGAAATGAAATGAAAATTGCTTATTGGCACAAGTAGGCTTCAATGAAGTTACTGTGAAAAGCCCCTAGTCGCCACATTCCGGCGCCTATTCGGGGAGGCTGGTACAGGAATTGAACCGTGCTGCTGGCTTGCCTTGGTCTGCTTTCAAAGCCAGCGATTCAGCTGTGTGCTAAACCAGCCCCTGAAAATGACCTGGGAACATTATAAGATGCTCAATAAATGCAGTTTGTTTTCTTGGTAGCAGCAAATTCCTGTTTCCTTTATAAAGTAATTTGACACATTAGAAACGAAATACATTTGATGCTCGGATTTTTTTTAACTTTCAAAGTCTATATTTTGCTAAACCGCAGAAAAGTCAGTAAAAATAATGCTTAATGTCAGCAGTTGCAGTAATATTCTTGTTGGCAACTTGTTGATTCAGGGTAGAAATTCATAATTTGTTCAAATCTGTGTTCTCGTGTCAAAACATGCATTATTGCAAAAACAAAACAAGTACACTTGATATTAATAGCATTGCATTACCAAAGTACTTTTGTGATGTTTAAGGCTAAATATATTTTCTCATGGAATTTTCTTGCAGAAGCTTTGAAAGTGTTCAAATGCTACTTCAGTGGGACCATCATGGGAATTTTGAATATTGGGTTGGGAACCTGATGTCAAAACCTTTTGTGGGTATTGATCCCACACTATCAGTCCACAGTTTTGCCCAAGTTAGGCTGCTAATTAGCTCGAGTGCTGGTTTGGTTGTCAATTAGAAGAGGCAGGTGTGTGATGGAGGTGGGATTCTTCAGTTGCGGGCCTGATAAAAAGGCATGATGACAGTCATTACTATGGCAGCTACATTGTGTTGCCATGGAAGCCCAAGGTCTATGATGACTCCCTTCATCCCAGCAACGTGAGTACAGCGCAAGATGCCGATAACAGATCTCCAGATCTGCAACCACCAGCACATGCCAGCTGAGCAGACCGAGGGTACGTGGTGCTCCTTAACATTGCAACACATCAGAAAGGTGAGGAGCTGGCAGCACTAACACATGCAGTCCCTTACTAAAATGAGATGCTGACACTGGTGAGCGAGGCCAACATTGCCATACTTATTTATTTCTCTTGCAGGAGTAGGGGGTGCAGGTTGCGCAAAAGAGGGCATACGCAGGAAGAGTTCCCCAACTTGCCATTCTCACAGCCATGGAGGAGGTGACAATGGAAATCGAACAGGGGGCCCTGCATGACCAAGTGAGCAATGAAGCAATGGGATTATTTGGAGGCCAGTATGAAAAGAGAGTAAATTCTGTACATGAAAGGAGTGGAATGCACCCCTGTGCAAGAGCATGCCAAAACCTCAGGTGCATTGGGAAGCCTCAGGTCTGCAGAGGCTTCTGCCGTCAGAGGTAAGTTCTCATGATTTCCTTGAATCTCCCACAAGATCTGTTGTGGAGGGACAACATGGCAGTGCAGCAACATCAGGTGGGGGATGGTGGTTGGGGGAGTGGTACTGCACTCTGAAGAAATCAAAGCAGCAGAGCCACCACCGTTAATCATTCAAGCACACCCTCCACCAAAGCTGACGCACTCACATTGGTAGGTCCCTCGTGAAGTTAGAAAAGGTGACACTAGGGTGCTGGAGAAGGTGGTGGAGGCAGAGGAAAATATGAGCAGTCTTCCTTGGATGATTGGAGGACAGACACAGCCATGCTCAGTTGAGTGCAGATACAGGGCCATGGGAATCATTAGCGTGCATCTCTATTTGGATCAGCAGCTTGAAGTGTACGGTATGCAAACAAGGTGGAGTTTCCTGAGGCAATACATAGTTATGGGAGGCAGTTCAGCTATTTGCATATGTGGATGTGGCTTATTACTTTGAACTCAAGAGCCACATGTTGCAGCACTCAGTGGATACAGAAACTGCACTGACATCCAATGCTCTGCAGCATTGATTCTTCTGTGGCATTGACGGTGTAAAGAAGCTTGGAATGGATGCCAATTTGCCCTAGCTGATGGGCACCTCAGCAATCTAAAACGCAATCCAAGGGCTGGGGCATTCATCAATGAGAATGATGGTGCTTCCCATCACAGGGTGTCATCATCATCATCTTCCTTTGCCCCTCTGACCGAGGGACCATCTATGCAACAGAGGCCTGTGACCGAGGGTGCCTCTGCATTAACTTGCTGGCAGCTCTGCAACGAGGCCAATTATCATGTGTATTTCAGCCACAAGCAGACACATGTGGAAGGGCTGTCTCCACCTCATGCAAGATCACAAAGGAAAATAGCATGGAAGTAACCAGAGTGAAGGCTACCATGTCAGTCAGAGCACTGAGTGCTTGACTGGGATTTATTTTACCTATGAATGTGCACTTTGTAATTTATTCATAATACTGGAAAAGTTGAGCCAAGATCCCAGATGTGAGAGTTTCCATGCTTTAATGGTGCAACTGCAAAAAAGGGAAGAAATGCTGAAGGGAAGCTGTGGTGTTTAAGCGGGGCAGTTCGAAGACCATTGGACAGGTGTGCACCAGACATTGGTGATGTGAGTGGATTCATTCAAGGTTATGTTCTCACAGACATATCAAAGTGAGTTCAAGAGCATGAAATGAAAAATGAAAAAAAAAAAAAAATTTCTTGTAGTCCTACTATTGGTTGAATGGTGTTTAGATACGCCCTGGTGTTTCTGCCATTCTGCTGAGTGCTTTAACTTCTGAGCTGACACTGGCCACCACCCTGCTTGGCAGGGACGTCTCTACAGCTTTCTTTTCCTTCTCCACTATGTTGATGTAGCACTCTATCGTTAAGGTCTGCTCCTCTCTGGAGGACCATGTTATGGAAAATGAAGCAGACCACCATCCTGTGCAGAATCTTTGCAGGAGTCTACTACAGGGCACCACTCATCCTGGGCAGGTACCAGAATCACATCTTCAGAAGCCAAATGGCGTGCTGGATTGTGGGCACTGTAAGAAAATGGCTTTCGCCAAATGTGCCTGCATGCCACGCAAAAGGGTGAGTAGCCATCTCTTCAAATGATGGCCCTTGTACCCTGGAATCTCTCCATGAAGTTTCATTGGTGGCATGAAGAGCTATGGCATCCTGGACTGCCAAGGGTGAGGGCACCACGGCAAGCTCACACATGCATAAAGCTCTTGATGTCATTGCATTACAGATGAACATTAAGCGAGTAGGAACCCTTCTCTTTTAAAAAAAATAAATAAATTTAGAGTACTTCAATTATTTTTTTTTCCAATTAAGGGGCAATTTACCGTGGCCAATCCACCTAACCAGCACATCTTTGGGTTGTGGGGGTCAAACCCAAGCAGACACGGGGAGAATGTGCAAACTCCACGCGGACAGTGACACGGCCGGGATTCGAACCCGGGTCCTATGTGCCGTAGTCCCAGTGCTAACCACTGCGCCACGTGCCACCCCTGGGAGACCTTCCTCTTGATGAATTTCACTGACCACATTGTGGCAAGCAGTGCTGCAAGGTTTGGAGTCTTCCTCGAAGAGGGCCAAATTTCACTTATCATCTGCCTATTTAGATGCAGTCTCCTGTGGCATTGATTCGCAGATATGTCCAGATAGCTGCCTCTTTGGCTTGATGCTGAGGATATGACCTCTTGCATTCCTGTCCCTTATTTCTATCCTCTTCCCAGGGGTCTACACCTGAGGTTGTTGTTCCTAAAAGTGACTCGGCTCTCTTGAGTATTTTAATCTCACGTACAACTGCTGCTGCGCCTTCGGTCATTTGCACTCAGTGTTTCGTGGGCATCCCCTCTGATGGCCCAACAATCTCCCTCCAAATCACCGAGCATGCACTGACCACTTGCTCAGCTAACTCTCCCCATAAATGATTCCTGTGTGCTAATGGATGCCAGCCCCTTTCAGCCGTGCACCGTCTTCTTAACCTACCTCATTTAAACATTGTGCCCATGACTAGATGTGTTGTGCATCCTTCGACTCGGACTGTTCCTGATCCATCGTTTAACTGATGCAACCCCACACACAATTTCAAACTAGACCTCGATAAGCTGACAACAAGCTTGTTAACAACAAAATTAATTGGCCATTAATCAGAGTCCAATAGCTTGCCGGTACCCAATAAAATTGTTCCTCCTGTGGCTTCATGGTCACTGAACTGGTAAACCACAAACCTTGAATCTCACCACATTAGATGGTTAAATTTTAATTCTGAAATAAACATGACTCTTATTTCCCGAGCAGAATAGCAATATCAAATGGTAGCAGACTGGTTAGCACTATTGCTTCACAGCACCAGGGTCCGGGTTCGATTCCCGCTTGGGTCACTATCTGTGTGGTGTCTGCACATTCTCCCCCTATTTGCGTGGGTTTCCTCCGGGTGCTCTGGTTTCCTCCCACAAGTCCTGAAAGATGTGCTTGTTAGATGAATTGGACATTCCGAACAGGCGCTGGAGTGTGGCTACTAGAGGATTCAAACCTGTCAAGAGATAGATAAAATAAAACAAGTATTGGGGGGAGGAGGTCGCGTGGTGTACATGGGGGAGTGGCTGCGTTTTCGCAGGCTCTACTTCTCATCTTTTAATCCGTCGTTTCATCCGGCTGCATATTCCGTATTTGTGTTTTCCCGGGGTGCATGGCTTATGCTATGTCCTGATAAGTGTTTGGTCAGTGCTCTTGCATGGAAGAGTCGAGATAGAGTGCTAGCGTTCTTGATTGTCCGTGCCAGCTGAAGTGGGGGTCCTGATTTCAGTGGTGCGGTTGCTGTTGAGCAGGTTCCTGTGCACTCTGGACATCCCCTCTGCAGTGCACCGTCTTCTTAACCTACCTGTGGTACTCTGTGCACCGAATGATGCCTGCTAACGGAGATGTATTCCTGGCTGATGATCTCAGCTCTGAGGTGCAAGTTGTCAGGGCTCACTTCCGAGAACTGCAGGGTGCATTCAAGGAAGCTTTTGAGGCGCATTAGGAGTTTCTTGTACTTGAGTGAGCATGTTCCATGGAGGAGGCCTGTCTCCGTTCTGTCGTGGACTGCTCCATGGCATGTTGTCCATCCTGACCGATTCGGGAGAGGACGAGGTGAACCGAGAGGGGCACAACAATAAGCCAGGTCCCCATCAAGAAGTGGTGGAAGTGATCCAGAGTGGGTTTACGGATTGGCTGCTGTGTTTCGGTAGTCTCAACTTGGAGACTGGGCGTTTCAGATTCGATGGAGTACGTTGTGTCCTACTTTTGAGGCTGGCGGTTGGTTTGGCTGACTGATTGCTGGTCTTGTATTATCCTGTTCCTGATGCTCATCACAAGAGGAGATGGTCGTGGGGCCATCCCGCTCCCCCCTTCCGGAATCTAGGATGTGGATTGCCTGGTTGTTGGTGAGAGGGCATGGTGGAAGTGATTGTACTTCAATTGTTGGAATTCGTGGAAGATCCTGTAAGTGTTCATTGATCCTGCTTTCATCCTTGGTTTTTGCTTTCTTTGTGCATCAGGTAGATGTATTTATCCTGAGGACTGCCCTGCAGTTCAGTTGTTATCCTGGCGTTGCTCCCTGTTGATCGGGTTATTGTTTGCTTGGTGCTGTCCTTTATTCCAACAGGGCAATGCATATTATGGGTGCAAAGACCTAGAACGTTGGCTATCCTGAATTTCATATTGAGTTATATATGGAATATGAGATTTGTGCAAGTTTTACTCCTAAAAATTCTCATGCTTTAAAGTATCTTATAATCCTGGTGGTTGGGAGAGTTCTTTTTCTTCAAACTGCTGTCTTGTGTCGTGGGAATGAGTGGAGCTCGAGGCAGGAGCTGGGGGAAGGCCCCCCACCCCCACCCCCATCCCCCACCTCACACAGAGAGACACCTAATCCATTTTAGATTTTTTTTTTCTCTCTCTTTTGTTTAGTTTTGATTTGAAATGAAGAATCTGTGCTTTTATCCTTCATCAGCCTAGACAGACTTATTGTTATCCTGGGAGGACTGGGCTCGGTCTTTTTCTTCCTTCAAGTCGAGTTTGTCTCTTTCTGTGTCTGTTTGGAGATTGGAGCTGATAGAGTGCCTTGCCTGTTCTTCGAGCAGACTGATGTGAATCGGTATCTGTGGTTGAGGATGGCCCTGGGTATCCTTTGCATGGCAAATGTTTCTATGAATTGGTTTGGGTGTGTCCTCCCCCACAGGGTCGCTTATTTCCTCTCTCGTCTGTGTGACCGTCGTGCTGGTACTGGTTTTGGTTTGGCCTGGTGGAATGTGGGGGTCCATTTTTAAAAATTTGTTCATGGGATGTGGACGTCGCTGGCTGGGTTAGCATTTATTCCCTATCCTTGAGGGCATTTCAGAGTTAACCACATTGCTGTGGATCTGGATTCACATGTAGGCCAGACCAGGTGAGGACTTCAGATTTTCTTCCCTAAAGCTCTTGGGGTTTGAAGGGAGGAGGACTGGCCCTCCCTCCCAGGCGTCAATGTTGGTGGGTGTCATGACCTGTCGTCTTCCTCTGGATCGGGGTCCCCTCCTGCCTCGAGCTGGAGAGTTATCCTTTCTTTCCTTGTGTGAGTGGTAGTGGTGCCATGCCCGAGATCGGGTTGGATACGTGCAGGTTTGATTGGGTACAGAATCGGGGTTGTGTTAGAGGTCCGGAGGACATCATTTCTTGTGGGTTTTTTTAAGGACAGTGCTGTGTTTGGCCAGGCTCAGCACTGTGGTCAGTATCCTGTTGTCCCCAGGAATTGTGGGTGCCCTCTTTTGGGGGAGGGGGGAAGCTTCTGGTGGGTTAGATTGAATTTTGGGTGAGATTGTAACTTCTCCTGAGAGTTGGGGTTCTTGTGGACTTTCTTTGGTTATTTGTAGTGCTGGGTATGATGTATCTATTCTAAGCTTTTGCATTGGTGCAGGTGGGCCTGATATCTGAGAGAGATAGCTGTATTAGGTTGCTGGTGCCTGTGGTGCAGCTGGAGTCGAGGGGTTTTGTGTTGGCGTGCACCCGATCTGGCTGCGAGTAGTGTGGTGTGGGAGGATGCCATGTCATACTTTTGTGCCTTTATCCTGTTCTTCCCTTGGATTCTAGTGGAGTTGCGGGAATATTCGATTTTGCGCAGTGATTGTACCAAGCCAGTTGTGATATCGTTTTCCTGTTCCATTTTGTGCCCATGTTCGTTGAGCCTTTCTTTTCACTGCTCTGCTTATGTATGGTATTATTTTGTGACTTTGTTGTGTCTGTTTCTAAGTTGTAAAATTCCAATAAATATACCAAAAGTCAGTAACTGAGCTTTGTTATTTGAAGGCGTTTTTAATACATTTTTCATGTCAAGCTGAACTCTACCTGCAGCTTTTTTTCTTACTGCAATGTATTGAAACATTATATCTATAGCTAGAATTGGGATAGAGGCAGGGTCGAAGCTGATGCCGATCCGAGAGAATCATGGGTTTGAGCTGGTGAGGCTGGATGCTAGGTTTCGGGGATGGAACAGCGGGGGGTGATGGAAATGAAGAACTTAGTTCTAGAAGGGCAGTTCACGAGTTTGGAGGAGCTGATGAAGAAGTTTGGGATTCCGTGGGGCGGGGGCCTTAGGTATATTCAGATGCAGAATTTTGCGAAGAAGTTTTTCCCGACTTTTCCAGTGGCACCGCCCTCCTCATTGTTGGAGGGGGTGTTGCCGGTGATGGGGCTTGAGGGGGTGGTGAGGTCATCTTGGCGATCTACGGGAGGATTATGGAGGTGTCGTTGGAGGGGGTTAAGGTAAAGTAGGAGGAGGAGTTGGGGATGGCGCTGGAGGAGGGGTTGTGGTGTGAGCTGTTGTGAAGGGAGAATGCCTCAACTTTGTGTACGAGGCTGAGGTTGATACAGTTAAAAGTGGTACTCAGAGCGCAACTGATTAAGTCAAGGGTGAGCCGGTTGTTTGAGGGGGTGGAGGACGCTTGTGAACGGTGTGGGAGGGGTCCGGCTAACCTGGTCCTGCTCAAAGTTGGACAAATTTTTACACTTGTTTTTCTGTACCTTGTCGGCAATCCTGCATGTGGGAGCCATATTTGGGGTGTCGGGCTTGCCGGAGCTGCAGACGGGAGTGGGGGCAGATGTTTTAGCTTTTGCTTTGCTGATTGCTCGCAGGCGGGTGCTGTTGGGGTGGCGGTCAGCCTCTCCACCCTGTGCCTTAGTATGGCTAGCGACTTATAGAACATAGAACAATACAGCGCAGTACAGGCCCTTCGGCCCACGATGTTGCACCGAAACAAAAGCCATCTAACCTACACTATGCCATTATCATCCATATGTTTATCCAATAAACTTTTAAATGCCTTCAATGTTGGCGAGTTCACTACTGTAGCAGGTAGGGCATTCCACGGCCTCACTACTCCCTGCGTAAAGAACCTACCTCTGACCTCTGTCCTATATCTATTACCCCTCAGTTTAAAGCTATGTCCCCTCGTGCCAGTAATTTCCATCCGCGGGAGAAGGCTCTCACTGTCCACCCTATCCAACCCCCTGATCATTTTGTATGCCTCTATTAAGTCTCCTCTTAACCTTCTTCTCTCCAACGAAAACAACCTCAAGTCCATCAACCTTTCCTCATAAGATTTTCCCTCCATACCAGGCAACATCCTGGTAAATTTCTTCTGTACCCGCTCCAAAGCCTCCACGTCCTTCCTATAATGCGGTGACCAGAACTGTACGCAATACTCCAAATCCGGCCGTACCAGAGTTCTGTACAGCTGCAACATGACCTCCTGACTCCGGAACTCAATCCCTCTACCAATAAAGGCCAACACTCCATAGGCCTTCTTCACAACCCTATCAACCTGGGTGGCAACTTTCAGGGATCTATGTACATGGACACCTAGATCCCTCTGCTCATCCACACTTCCAAGAACTTTACCATTAGCCAAATATTCCGCATTCCTGTTATTCCTTCCAAAGTGAATCACCTCACACTTCTCTACATTAAACTCCATTTGCCACCTCTCAGCCCAGCTCTGCAGCTTATCTATATCCCTCTGTAACCTGCTACATCCTTCCACACTATCGACAACACCACCGACTTTAGTAAGGTCTGCAAATTTACTCACCCACCCTTCTGCGCCTTCCTCTAGGTCATTGATAAAAATGACAAACAACAACAGCCCCAGAACAGATCCTTGTGGTACTCCACTTGTGACTGAACTCCATTCTGAACATTTCCCATCAACCACCACCCTCTGTCTTTCAGCTAGCCAATTTCTGATCCACATCTCTAAATCACCCTCAATCCCCAGCCTCCGTATTTTCTGCAATAGCCTACCGTGGGGAACCTTATCAAACGCTTTGCTGAAATCCATATACACCACATCAACTGCTCTACCCTCGTCTACCTGTTCAGTCACCTTCTCAAAGAACTCGATAAGGTTTGTGAGACATGACCTACCCTTCACAAAGCCATGCTGACTATCCCTGATCATATTATTCCTATCTAGATGATTATAAATCTTGTCTCTTATAATCCCCTCCAAGACTTTACCGACTACAGACGTGAGGCTCACCCGTCTATAGTTGCCGGGGTTGTCTCTGCTCCCCTTTTTGAACAAAGGGACCACTTGATGGAGTTCCTGTGCTTGGAGAAGGTCAAGTTCATTTTGAGGGGGGGGCAAGTGAGGGGTTCCACAAGAGATGGGGTTTATTTATGTTACACTTTAAAGTGTTGGTTACTGTCAGCTGCTGAGGAGATGGGGAGTGGTGACGGAGTGGGGGGGGACGTTTTGAGTTACTGGGGTGTTGGAGGATAAAGGTGGGAGGGCTGTTTTTTGTTGTTGTTTTACTTTGTTGCGTTGTGTATTTAAAATGTTAAAAATCAAATAAATATATACATTTAAAAAATTCTACAACTAGAAATTATCCGACCATTTTCTAATGCGGGTCTCATTTCAAGGTGGAATAAGTAACCATTAGAAACTGGTCAAATAGCTGCGATTTAGTATTAATGAATGCTATGTAATTTATGGAAATAGCTATATTTTGCTTTCTCAGTATTGGGTGACTTTTATGTTTCAGGCAATTTCAGACAATGTTCCCTGCAAAAAATTTGCAACCTTTTTCCCAAAAGCTGTATCCTTGAGTAAACTGAATGGATGCAGACGCCAGCAAAATGACCAGGAAGTCTTCCACTTAAAAGCACTCTCACAGTTTACATTCATTCCAGGCTTTGTCAAAAAGTTGAAATTCCTTTGAAGAATTTCCAAGAATGAAATTTGCAAGATTGTTGGGTTTTGGTTCTAACCAGAATCCTTTTATACATCATCCCTATTTAAAATAGACTCTTGTAAAAGATTCTGGTTTTTTTTTCTGTATGTAGCAGATCATTTCTTTGTGAGCATCAGGTGCTGCCTTTAACATGTTTAGATAATCTTTATTAGTGTCACAAGTAGGCTTACATAACCTAGTCGCCTGGCCACACTCCGGCTGAGAGAGAATTCAGAATGTCCAATTCACGGATGCACAGTAGCCCAGTGGTTAGCACAGTTGCTTCACAGCTCCAGGGTCCAAGGTTCGATTCCCGGCTTCGGCCACTGCCTGTGCAGAGTCTGCACGTTCTTCCCATGTCTGCGTGGGCTTCCTCCAGGAGCTCTGATTTCCTCCCACAGTCCAAAGATGTGCAGGTTAGGTGTATTGGCGATGCTAAGTTGCCCTTAATGTCCAAACAAAAAATTAGGTGGGGTTACGTGGATAGGGTGGAGGTGTGGGCTTAGATATGGTGTTCTTTGCAGGGGCAAGTGCAGAGCCGATGGGTCGAATGGCCTCCTTCCGCACTCTAAATTCTATGGTTCTATGAAGACAATCGCCTTGCATGAGTCTCTGTCAAGATAGTATAAGAGTAAAGTTGGAATAAGATTCAGAAGCTCCATTCTAGTATTCTTGTGTCAAAATAACCATATTTTACTGAAAAGCTATCATGTGCCAGGGCTTTACAGGAGTCCTGAGTGAATATTGAGCACAATGCTTATGCCTAATAGGACATTCCTCACTCTAGGAGTGTTGTTTGGTTTCAGATCGGTGCAGACTTTCCAAATGAATGTCTCCAATCTGAGACGGTGGCTGGGGAAGTAGGATGGAATCACTGGCAAGGGTACATGGTTTGCAGCAGATGCTGAAAGACAATGGCTTTTGGCGTCCCAAAATTTTAACTTCAGGAAATGCAAGGGCGGCATGGTGGCACAATGGTTATCACAGCTGCCTCACATTGCCAAGGACCCAGGTTCGATCCCAGCCCCTGGTCACTGTCCGTCTGGAGTTTGCACATTCTCACCATGTCTACATAGATCTCACCCCCACAACCTAAAGATGAGCAGGATAGGTGGATTGGCCACGCTAAATTGCCCCTTAATTGGAAAAAATCAAAATAAACTTGAGGAAATGCATCTAGTGATGAGGTTGAGAGAGATGAGGGAGAGGAAGAGCTTCCTGTTGGCAGCATGCATGATCAATTTTATACAATGCCTTTGGATGATGTCGCTGAGAGGCAGCATGTAGATATGCAAGAGGGGGGGACTGAAGAATATGATTTGGGGGCTTCCAGACTTGGCAGACTTCCAGAGGCAATGGAACTGGAAGAGATCGAGCACAGTTGGATAGCTAAGAGTGGAATCAAGCAAGGACAGTTAGACTACCAGCATTTGATATTTTGATTCCACCTAATAATGTTACTTTTATTGGATATATGGATTTAGATCTGGTGAAATAGGGAGGAGACTTGATAATTGAGATCGCCAAATCTAGAGTTGACAAAGGTATTAATGAGGATTTAAGCAGAAGGTGAACCAAGGCAGGGCAGAGGGAGGGAGTGATATGGAGGTTGAAATTACCATTCTTTGTGATGAAGAATATAACGTTAAAAGCTCAGCTCAGGATCAACCAGGATATCACTTTTTAAACACACAAGTTCAGGCTTGACAATGGCGGGGGAGGGGGTTGGAATCCGAGGTTTTGACAGGAATTGTGAATTGTTTAACTAAATACTAAACAAGCAGTCTGACAGTAAAGGGGTGATGGAGAGATGGAGATGGGTACTATCCGAATATAAATGACAACTGAGTTCATGTCTCTGTTGTCCTCAGTGGACAGCATGTCAATTAGGAAGAGGAAAGGAGCAAGGATAAACGTTTGGGAAACTCTGGAAGAGTGGCTGAGGAAGTATAATCTACCAACATCACAGAGAATGCCATTTGAGACTTTGGTCACAACTTCTTTGTGCTGACAACTGAATTCTGATTAGATTTATTCAAACATAGAGTTGCAGGAAATATAAGCTTGGGCATGGAAGCTAAGAATGAACTCTCAAATTTTGAAGAGACAAGGAAGGTTGGGGATGAGTGGTTTTTGCACAGGTGTGTTTGAGGCAAAATCTAACTTGATTGGTACCAGATCTATTTTATTCATGGCATGTGAGTATTGCTGGCAACGCCCATCTCTAATTGCCCTTGAAAAGGTGATGATGAGATGCCTTCTTGAACCACTGCAGCCCATCTGGGGTAGCTGCATTCACAATGCTGTTAGAAAGGAATTTCCCGGTTTTTAACCTAATGACAGTGAAGGAACTGTGAGATTGTTCAGGATGGTGTGTGATGCAGAGGGGAACTTGCATGTGGTGATGTTCACATGCAGCTGCTGCTCTTGTCCTTTCATGTGGCAGAGGTTGTGGATTTGGAAAAATGCCTGAAGAATACTTGGCAGGTTTAGGCAGGGCATCTTCTCTGTGGTGTACACTGTTTTCACTGTGTGCTGGTGTTAAAGTTGGTGGATGGGGTGCCAATTGAACAAGATGCTTTATCCTGGATGATGTTGAGCTTCTTAAGTGTTGTCTGAACTCCATTTATCTCTGCATTTAGAGAGTATTCCATCGCATGACCCACTTGTGCCTCGTAGATGGTTGACAGGCTTTGGGGAGTCAGGTGAGTTACTTGCCTCAAAATTCCCAGCCTTTAACTGGTCCAGTTTTGTTTCTGGCCAATGATATCGCACCAGAATTTTAATGGTAGGGGGTCAGCAATGGTAATACCATTGAATGCCAAGGAGAGAGTGTACGATTCTCTCTTATGGAGATGATCAATGCCTGGCACTTGTGTGATGTCGATGTTACTTGCCATTTATTAGCCAAACTCTAATTGATGTCCAGATCTTGTTTCATGTAGACACGGACTGCTTCAGTATCTGAGGAGTGTTGTACAATCATCAGAGAATATTCCTATTTGTGATGAAAGAAGGTTATTGATGAAGCAGTAGAAGATGTCTGTAGGACACTATGCTGAGGAACCCCGGCAATGATGTTCCAAGCGGTGGGATTCTGAAACTCACGGCCTGAAAGGGTGGTGTAGGCAGAGACCTTTAAGCAGTATTTAGATATGCACTTGCATTGACGAGGCATACTGTTGCTAAATGTTGCTATACTTATTTGGCTCTGAATATGGCGGTCAATATGGTCGCCTTCCTTAATTCTAATTACGTTTGCTCTAGAGTCGCCAGGTATCTTTCGATACCGCCACAAGGTTCAAACCGAATACTGATCAAAGACTCGATACACCAGTTAGTTAGTTCTAAGTCAAATGCTTATTTATTTACATACACAGTTAAATATACTCATGCACAAATACTACAGACTAAACTATCACTGCTGCTAAAGCCTATACTTCGCTTCGGGCGCTCACTCAGTCGGAGGAACAATGGTCGTTGATCGGATCTGAGGCTGCTGGGGTCGAAGTGAAGGGGAACAGCTAAGGTCGTCTGTCTGGTAGCGTACGTTGACCTTGAACTTACTTGTTTCTGGTGCAGCTGGTGGACAGGTCTCTCCTCGGTGAGAGCCGGGTCCAAGAGAACGATTCTCTCTTGGGGGCTCCTTATACCCAAAGGGGCTTCGCGCTCTTTTGGGCGGGCCTTGAACTTGGCCCCAATCATTGGGCCGTTTCTTGATCATTCATATTGATCTCATCCAATAAAGGGGGGGTTGCCCTGATGCCTGGGCATGTCCTAGGTGGCCGTTGGCCTGCTTTGTTCCGGTCTCCTCTGGCGCCGCTGCCTTGGTATCGATTACTCAAATGTTACTCTTTTGTTCCCGGAGATGGGCCATTAGTATGCTAATGGGCCTACAGTTTTGGTCTTGTCTGGGAGCTGCGGCTCCAATAAACAGACAAACCCTGAACCTGCTTGTTTTCTCAGTATTGTCCATTTTCCCTGCAATCTTTGCAGAGTGTCCATTTTGTAATCGGGAAGTGGCCATCCCAGATGGCTACAATACAAGGCTATGGGAAAGGGGGATTAGAATACTTAGGTGGTTGTTTTTGACCAGCACAGATATGATGGGCTAAAGGGCCTTTCCTGTGCTCTAGACATCTACGACTACTCTATGGCTGAGATATTTGACCTCCAACAACCACTACCATTGTCCTTTGTAACACCCCATTGAGTGGAGAGTTCCCCCCCCCCAATTCCCATTGACTTCAATTTTGCTAAGTCTCCTTGATGCCACACTTGGTAAAACAATGCTTTGCTGTCAAGGGCAGTCACTCTCATGGCACCTCTGGAGTTCATCTCTTTTGTATATGTTTTGAACAAAACTGTAATGAAGTTTGGAGTTGAATGGCCCACAGGAACCCAAACTGAACTTTGGTGAATGGGTTATTCCTGTGTAGGTGCAGCTTGATGCCACTTTTGGGAACACCCAACACTTTGCTGTTAGTCAAAGTAGACTAATAGGGCAGTGATTGGCTGGGTTGGACTTGCCCTAGTGCTTGTAGGCGCGACATACATGGGCAATTTTTCATATGTTGGATTGATGTCAGTGTTAGAGCTTCACAAGGGTGTGGCTGGTTCTGGAGCACAAATCAGAATATTGATAGAGCCCATAGCCTTTGCAGTATCCAGTGCCTTCCACAATCTCTTGGCATCAAGTGGAATGAATCGAATTGGTTGAAGACCAGCACCCGTGATATTGGAGAGCTCAGACAGGAGGCTGAGATAGATCATTAATTTGGCACCTCTTACTGCGATAGTTGCAAATGATTCAACCTTGTCTTTTGCACTAACGTGCTGGGTTCCCCCATCATTGAGGATGGGGTTGATTGTGCAGCCTCCACTTCTGGTTTGTCGTTTAATTGTCCACCATTGTTTGTAATTTGATGAAGATGGACTGCATAATTTGTGATCAGTTAGCTCTATGCTGCTTCAGCTGTTTAGCATGCACGTTGTGCTATGTTGCAGTTTCAACAAGTTGGTACCTAATTTTTGAGGTATGAATGTGACGCACAATTGAATGTAATGCACTAACTTATCGTACCTAACAGTACCTTTATAATTTTAAATATTGCATCTAGTGCACCTGAATGTATGGCATTGGAGGTTTCATGCCTCAAAACTTATGCTTAAAGATGCTGAACAACTGTAAGACAAAACATTATTGTTCGCTCAATTTCATTGACTATAAATTATTTCTTTCAATTTTTCAACAAAGCTTTCATTCATAAAACAGCAAGTATCACAGAAGTGTCCAGTCATTAATTTACAGAAATACTCGTCCCTCATTCAGCTAAAAATAATACTCATAGCAGGGGCTCAGAAATGTATGGAATTCTGGGGTTAATTACTCAAGTTACACATTAATTTGGTTTTCTAATGTTAGAGATACTTGCAGGAAATTTGCTCCATATACTGTTCCCCTTCCGTGTAGGTTCTGAGGCTTCTTAGAAATTTCACTTCCATTTTGATGCTGGAAATTTCGAGTTCTGCAGAAAATTAGTGGGTTTTGCATTCTAGAAGTTGTACCTTGCCCCCTTACTCCTACAATAACCAGCATGCACCATCATTAAAAATGTAGGTGTGAAAGTCATTTTTTGATGTACTAAAACTAAGTTCTTAAACTAAAAATCTAAGATAATGGTGTTACTCGAACTTAAGGTTATTTATATTACTGAGAGAGATTAATGTTGGGGCTGGGGATTGAAATTCTATGGAGAGGCTTTGATAGTGCTTCCCAAACTTTATACTGCTGTGACCCCATTATGATGATTGAAAATTGTTTTGACCGCAGAGTGAAAGTGGTGAAGGAGGGGGAAGAGTTTTTTTTTTTAACCAGTCAGGGGTGGGGTTGAAGCGTGAGGAGTTCAAAATGCAGGGTTAGAGGCACAAAATCACAATTCACAACTTACAAAGGAGCAAAGGTTTGTAGAACAATAATCTTGGACATCCACCATTTTGTGCAGGCTCTATTGGTGGCAGTGACTGCACCGCAGAGCTCATTGGGCCACAGACACTAGTAAGGAAACAAATAAGTGTGTGTGTGTGTGTGTGTGTGTGTGTGTGTGCGCGTGTGTGTGTCACAACCTCAGCTCATAATTCCACATATGCACCCCACAAATCTACACGAATGATCACTAGCTAGAATTACAAATGGAATTTGAGGAGAGAAAAATTTATATTTGTGTTAATGGCAAAAATGTTTTGAAGATGTTGGAGAGAAAAATAAGTAATTAAAGTGTGTGCCTCTATTTAATATGTGAGGCATAAGTACTAAATATATTGTACCTTTCAGTGTAGTTAAGTTTTATACTGTTACCTGCTCAATCATGGGATATACTGCTTCAGTACATTTGCTAAAATGATTCAAAAATCAATTGAATATAACCTGTGTTGGAACCAGGATGAACACGAAAGCCATTCCCCAGGGAGAGGGATGGAATTGGTGGGCAGGGAGCAGAGCGTAAATGGTTTCTGCTGTTTATTTTGGTTCCACAAAGGTTACATCTTAAAGATCTGTGATCAAGCATTCACCTCGGGGTCAGATATGGCACCAAGGTTGCCAACATTCAGTTTCGCACAATTGTCAGGGAGGGGATTGGAGTTGGCGGTTAGGGCGCAGAGTTTGATTTGGGGTTCAAAGATACAGCATGGCAGGAAGCCTGTGCTGACTCTTTGAAAGAGTTGCCCAAGTCTTCTCCCATTTCCCTGCACTTCCTCCATAGCCTTGCAGGTTCTTTCCTTTTCGAGTATTTACCCAATTCTCTTTTGAAAATTACAATTGAATTTGCTTCCGTCGCCCTTTCAGATAGTACATTCCAGATCATCAAAATGATCATATCATAGAATTTACAGTGCAGAAGGAGGCCATTCGGCCCATCGAGTCTGCACTGGCTCTTGGAAAGAGCACCCTTCCCAAGGTCAACACCTCCACCCTATCCCCATAACCCAGTAACCCCACCCAACACCAAGGGCAATTTTGGACACTAAGGACAATTTATCATGGCCAATCCACCTAACCTGCACATCTTTGGACTGTGGGAGGAAACCGGAGCACCCGGAGGAAACCCACGCACACACTGGGAGGATGTGCAGACTCCGCACAGACAGTGACCCAAGCCGGAATCGAACCTGGGACCCTGGAGCTGTGAAGCAATTGTGCTATCCACAAGGCTACCGTGCTGCAGTGTTTTTTTTTAAATCACCCTCTCCCCCCTTGCCAATTGCCTTGGATCTGTGTTCTGTAATTATCAACTTTGCTGCCTGTAGAAATAGTTTCTTCCTGTTTTCTCTTATCAAACACTTCATAATTTTGAACACCTCTATTACATCTCCCCGTAATGTTCTGTACTGTTAAGGGGAACAATCGCAACTAGCCTATCCACCTGACTAAAAGTGCCACAAGGGCAGCAGATGCATGGGAACAAGACCACCTTCAAGTTCCCCTCCAAGCCATTCAAAATCCTGGCTCAGAACTATATTGCTGTTCCTTCATTGTCACTGGGGCAAAATCCTGCAATTTCCTCCTTAACAGCAATGTGGGTGTTCTACAACAGATGGACTGCAGCGGTTTAAGAAGGCAGCTCACCACTATCTTTTCAAGGGTAATTAGGCAGTAAATGCTGGTCTTGCTTGCAACATCTACATGCTGTGTAAGATTTATTTAAAAAACTGTAATAATAATTATATAAGTGAGTACAGTATTAATTCATAATACTATAGATCAGTGCTAGCATAATGGAAACTTGCTTTTGCAAAGTAATTTTAAATTCCAGGTGTTTATGTACAATATTGTGAAGGTTCTGGGGAATGCAGTAAAATAGGCTTTTTATCTGATTTGTCGAAGTATCCTCCTGGCACTGTTATGATAGAAATAGGGTGAGTCGTATGATTTGCATAATCCTGGAGCTAATGTTGTACTTAGATCATAGATACTGCAACGATTAATACTACTTGGAGGTCTAACTGATGCTTGATGTTATAGCAGAACTGTTTGTGCTGGCATCAGCATGCATGGGGTAGTTTCAGATTTGAATTGCCAATGTAAAATGAAGATCCATTGATTCCTGTATTTTCATCCTTAATGAAATAATTTTCCTTTTCTCACATACTTTAAGTGGCAGGATGTTTTAAAATGGTTAATCTGGCATCAAATTTGAGGCGGTACGCAATTCCTTGATGATGGATGAACATCCTTCACAGCATGTTTCTGTGTAGGTAGCAAGCCTGTTATCTCAGGTCATTGTCTTCGTTGTCGGAGAAGCAAAAAAACACAAAAGTAGTTTACCTGCCAGTTCTCTTGAAGGTGGAAGCAAGAACCAATGCCCAATAGCTCGCAATCTCCTCCAGCACTGGTAGAAATAAGAAAACAAATCTTCTATTTATTGTTGTTACCATCTGGCAGGTGGTAATTGCTGGGCTAACTGAATCCCAAATGAAAACTCGGCAAGCTATCCCACGAATTTTCGATTTATATTTTATTATGAGGAAAAAACATGTACTGACATCAAGAGCCACAAATTCCAGTCGCACTTTTGGAAATTTTAAATATTAAATTAAAACATTTACGAACAAAAATGAAGAAAACTTAAACACACACAAGAATACATGTACACAGTTAAAAATTAGTTTTGCAGAACATTTCCCCAACAGATTCTTACTTGGTTAGACTCAAAAAATAAACAGCCCTTTAGGTAACAGTCCTTGTAAAAACTTAATCTATAAAATTCCAGTAATATTACCACAAGATGCAACCTGTTGTTGATGCAGGGATTGTATTTCCCAGGGCTTCTTTCTCTCTCTCTTCCACTCAACTGTGGAACTCCAAGGCTTTTTAACGCAAAACCTGCTTTCTGGAACGAACGGACACTTCTCTGGGTAGCTGACGACTGCTTCACGTTTGTTTCTTTTCACAGCTCTAACCCAGCACAGAGCATACTCCAGGATCTTACATGGCCACTCCCCTGAACACACATATCGACCTCTCCTTAAATATGTTTTTTCTCTTTCACCTTTAAAATCATTGGTTGCAACATAGAATCATAGAACCACTACAGTGCAGAAGTAGGTCATTTGGTCCATCGAACCTGCACCAACCCTCTGAAAGAGCACCCTACCTGGGCTCATGCCCCCACACTACCCCTGTAACCCAGTGTCCCCACCTAACCTTTTGCACACTGAGGGGCAATTTAGCAAGGAAAATCCACCTAGCCTGCTCATCTTTGGGCTGTGGAAAGAAACCGGAGCACCCTGAGGAACCCCATTCAAACACTGGGAGAATATAAAAACTCCACACAGCCAGTGACCCAAGGCTGGAATTGGTCCCGGGTCCCTGGCACTGTGAGGCAGCAGTGCTAACCTCTGTGCCACCATGCTACCCGACATCTCTCTGAACCTAACTGTCTGCAAAATATGAAAACCTTTCATTTCCTCTATTGCCCCCTGCCCCACTCTTGGGTCAACTAAAACTTAACAACCTTTCTAAGTTTACTTATGACCTTTCCTTAAGCTACAAACTCCTCCTTACCTCCCTTTGAAATTTACCGGCTAAAAATCCAAATCCTCACTTTTCCCGAATTCAAATTTCTCCCCATTTTGTGTTTTCTTGAAGAACATCCAACTTGCTCTATTCACTTCAAATACCTGCTTTTCACATCTAGTTCCTTTGGTAGTCACAATTTCATAGACACTCAGTCCCCAGCTTAAATAAATTGGTCTCACACTGTTAAGTACTCCACTGGTGTTACCTGGGAGAGTGTCTCAAAATCCTGAAGGATAACTTGAAACGCTGGTTCTCTGTGGTGCATTTTTGTTTGGAATAATATGAGGAACCATGACTACCCAGTGAGGAACTGCTCCAGTCGTTGTGTCAACAATTAATAAAGAATATTTATTAATGTAAAAGAAAAAAATATCGCAAAAAGACTAATATATACAATGACCCTTGAGTATATGAATAACTAAACACACCGTGTTATCTAAAGTTACCTGTTGTTCCCAATATATACCCAAATTCCCTGAACATACTGAGATACCACTTTTCCCAAACAACATTCAATTTCAGCGGGCGACATGGTGGCAGAGTGGTAAACTGCTGCCTCACGGCACCGAGGACCCAGGTTCAATCCCGGCCCAGGGTCACTGTCCGTGTGGAGTTTGCACATTCTCCCCTTGTCTACATCGGTCTCACCCCCACAACCCAAAAAGATGTGCAGGGTAGGTGGATTGCCCCTTAATTGGAAAGATCGTACTCTAAATGTTTTTTTTTTTTTTAAACATCCAATTTTAATAACTTTATAGGTCAAATCCAAATAATATTTACCACACAATACCACTTAGGTGACAAAGCCAGGAAATTAATCTCTTCCTGGTTCAGTGAAGGCAGGAAACTGTGCCTTTTAGAGGAGAGTATCTGCAATATGCCGTAAATGTTAGATGGAACAGGCCTCCGTGATTCGGATCACAGATTAAACTGGCCTGTCTGACTGTTCGATGGAAAACTAGCCTCCCTCACCAATGAGTGCTAGGAGTTGTATTGTTCAGTCTCTTTGATAGTCCCCTCTGTGGATTCTGTTGCTAACCTATCTCAAATTGCTTGCCTTTGGAAGTTGTTGTTTGTATAGCCCTACTGATCTCTGGTAAACAATGTTCCACTATGGCCATTTGCACCTCATTGGCTCTAGACTCCTGCTAACCTTGCTACTAAGAAAATTGCATCTTATTATTCCTCTAGATTCCCGCTAGTCTTGTTACTTGTCTGTTATTTTATTTTCATCTCAAATTCACTGTAATCTCGTTAATTTCCCACATTCCTGACAGCAACCATAGATAACCAAGGAAGTTAAGGAGGGCATTAAGTGAAACAGAAACATATCAGATGACAAAGGTTAGTGGTAGGCCAGAAATGTGAATGGATTCAGAATGCAGCAAAGATGGCCACAAAAAAAAATCAATCAAGAGAAAATAAACTGAGGGCAAGCTAGCGAGAAACATAAAAATAGACGATAAGCGCATTTTAAGTATATTAAAAGGAAGAGAGAAGTGGCCCCTTAGGGAATGAAACTGTGGAAGAAATGGCGAAGGAATTAAATAAATATTTTGCATCGGCTTTTACTGTAGAGGAGACTACAGCATCCCAGAAATAGTAAAAAATATGAGGGAGGAATAAATACAGTCACCATTACCAGAGAATTAATTTTAGGTAAACTAATGCGGTTAAAGTCTGGCACGTACACTGGACCTGATGGTCCTGACAAGTCCTTTATCTTGATCCAGTGAGGCTTCTGGCATAACAAGAATCTAAAAAGAGGAGAGTGAATAATCATAGAGACTTTAAATCATCCCTAAGAGATCACCAGTGTTTTTGATAAGGCACAGCCCTGTTACAATCCTTGGAATGAAAGTAGGGAGAACCCAATCTGGAGTTCAATTAATTTACAGGATTAAAATTGAACAGTCAAAATTTAAGGCCTTTCCAGTGAGCCTCTGAGAGAAATGTACAGAACAGCATTTTGGCCAGGTCAAGCTTTTCACAAAACTGTCTCTGAGGATTCAGGGTCACAATTCACATCATCACTTCGAGAAAAGGGAAGGCCAGTTTGTGCCAAGTCTAATCTCTAGAATGATTAAATCACCTTTGTGATTTTTGCTCTTTCTACCTAACCACATTTCTGTTCCTCTTTGCTGCTGCTGTATTGTTTTTTAATTTTATATTTTTTAAGGCGGGAACAGGAAGTTCGACCCGCGGACTTCTGGGAAGTCCTTCACCAATAAATTCTGGTGGAGAGGAAACCCAAGACACTACACGTGTAGTGTCTCCCACCCGCCCTCCTCCTCTAACCTAATAATAAAACCCATTGGTGTGAGGTAAGTACCATATTGTATGATTATTATTATTTTAAAAAAAAATTTAGTTGTTAGCCAGATCTTGGTTGAAAGTTAGAGGGATGGCAGGGAAGGGAGTGCAGTGTTCCTCCTGCAGGATGTTTGAGGTGAGGGATGCCGTTAGTGTCCCTGCTGATTTTACCTGCAGGAAGTGCTGCCATCTCCAGCTCCTCCAAGACCGAGTTAGGGAACTGGAGCTGGAGCTGGAAGAACTTCGGATCATTCGGGAGGCAGAGGGGGTCATAGATAGCAGCTTCAGGGAATTAGTTACACCAAAGATTGGAGATAGATGGGTAACTGTAAGAGGGACTGGGAAGAAGCAGTCAGTGCAGGGATCCCCTGCGGTCGTTCCCCTGAGAAACAAGTATACCGCTTTGGATACTTGTGGGGGTGGGGGGGGGGGGGGGGGGGGGGGGACTTACCAGGGGTAAGTCCTTACATTGGCACTAACGACATAGGTAGGAAAGGGGACAAGGATGTCAGGCAGGCTTTCAGGGAGCTAGGATGGAAGCTCAGAACTAGAACAAACAGAGTTGTTATCTCTGGGTTGTTGCCCGTGCCACGTGATAATGAGATGAGGAATAGGGAGAGAGAGCAATTAAACACGTGGCTACAGGGATGGTGCAGGCGGGAGGGATTCAGATTTCTGGATAACTGGGGCTCTTTCTGGGGAAGGTGGGACCTCTACAGACAGGATGGTCTACATCTGAACCTGAGGGGCACAAATATCCTGGGGGGGAGATTTGTTAGTGCTCTCTGGGGGGGTTTAAACTAATGCAGCAGGGGCATGGGAACCTGGATTGTAATTTTAGGGTACGGGAGAATGAGAGTATAGAGGTCAGGAGCACAGATTTGACGTCGCAGGAGGGGGCCAGTGTGCATGTAGGTGGTTTGAAGTGTGTCTACTTCAATGCCAGGAATATACGAAATAAGGTAGGGGAACTGGCAGCATGGGTTGGTACCTGGGACTTCGATGTTGTGGCCATTTCGGAGACATGGATAGAGCAGGGACAGGAATGGATGTTGCAGGTTCCGGGGTTTAGGTGTTTTAGGAAGCTCCGAGAAGGAGGCAAAAGAGGGGGAGGTGTGGCGCTGCTAGTCAAGAGCAATATTACGGTGGCGGAGAGGATGCTAGATGGGGACTCATCTTCCGAGGTAGTATGGGCTGAGGTTAGAAACAGGAAAGGAGAGGTCACCCTGTTGGGAGTTTTCTATAGGCCTCCAAATAGTTCTAGGGATGTAGAGGAAAGGATGGCGAGGATGATCCTGGATAAGAGCGAAAGTAACAGGGTGGTTATTATGGGAGACTATAACTTTACAAATATTGACTGGAAAAGATATAGTTCGAGTACATTAGATGGGTTGTTTTTTGTACAGTGTGTGCAGGAGGGTTTCCTGACACAATATGTTGACAGGCCAACAAGAGGCGAGGCCACGTTGGATTTGGTTTTGGGTAATGAACCTGGCCAGGTGTTGGATTTGGAGGTAGGAGAGCACTTTGGGGACAGTGACCACAATTCGGTGACGTTTACGCTAGTGATGGAAAGGGATAAGTATACACCGCAGGGCAAGAGTTATAGCTGGGGGAAGGGCAATTATGATGCCATTAGACGTGACTTGGGGGGGGGGATAGGTTGGAGAAGTAGACTGCAAGTGTTGGGCACACTGGATAAGTGGAGCTTGTTCAAGGATCAGCTACTGCGTGTTCTTGATAAGTACGTACCGGTCAGCGAGGGAGGAAGGCTTAGAGCGAGGGAACCGTGGTTTACCAAAGAAGTGGAATCTCTTGTTAAGAGGAAGAAGGAGGCCTATGTGAAGATGAGGTGTGAAGTTTCAGTTGGGGCGATGGATAGTTACAAGGTAGCGAGAAAGTATCTAAAGAGAGAGCTAAGACGAGCAAGGAGGGGACATGAGAAGTATTTGGCAGGTAGGATCAAGGAAAACCCAAAAGCTTTCTATAGGTATGTCAGGAATAAGCGAATGACTAGGATAAGAGTAGGACCAGTCAAGGACAGGGATGGGAAGTTGTGTGTGGAGTCTGAAGAGATAGGCGAGATACTAAATGAATATTTTTCGTCAGTATTCTCTCAGGATAAAGATAATGTTGTGGAGGAGAATGCTGAGACCCAGGCTATTAGAATAGATGGCATTGAGGTACGTAGGGAAGAGGTGTTGGCAATTCTGGACAGGCTGAAAATAGATAAGTCCCTGGGGCCTGATGGGATTTATCCTAGGATTCTCTGGGAGGCCAGGGAAGAGATTGCTGGACCTTTGGCTTTGATTTTTATGTCATCATTGGCTACAGGAATAGTGCCAGAGGACTGGAGGATAGCAAATGTGGTCCCTTTGTTCAAAAAGGGGAGCAGAGACAACCCCGGCAACTATAGACCGGTGAGCCTCACGTCTGTAGTGGGTAAAGTCTTGGAGGGGATTATAAGAGACAAGATTTATAATCATCTAGATAGGAATAATATGATCAGGGATAGTCAGCATGGCTTTGTAAAGGGTAGGTCATGCCTCACAAACCTTATCGAGTTCTTTGAGAAGGTGACTGAACAGGTAGACGAGGGTAGAGCAGTTGATGTGGTGTATATGGATTTCAGTAAAGCGTTTGATAAGGTTCCCCACGGTAGGCTATTGCAGAAAATACGGAGGCTGGGGATTGAGGGTGATTTAGAGATGTGGATCAGAAATTGTCTAGCTGAAAGAAGACAGGGTGGTGGTTGTTGGGAAATGTTCAGAATGGAGTTCAGTTACAAGTGGCGTACCACAAGGATCTGTTCTGGGGCCGTTGCTGTTTGTCATTTTTATCAATGACCTAGAGGAATGCGCAGAAGGGTGGATGAGTAAATTTGCAGACGACACTAAAGTCGGTGGTGTTGTCGACAGTGAGGAAGGATGTAGCAGGTTACAGAGGGACATAGATAAGCTGCAGAGCTGGGCTGAGAGGTGGCAAATGGTGTTTAATGTGGAGAAGTGTGAGGTGATTCACTTTGGAAGGAATAACAGGAATGCGGAATATTTGGCTAATGGTAAAGTTCTTGGAAGTGTGGATGAGCAGAGGGATCTAGGTGTCCATGTACATAGATCCCTGAAAGTTGCCACCCAGGTTGATAGGGTTGTGAAGAAGGCCTATGGAGTGTTGGCCTTTATTGGTAGAGGGATTGAGTTCCGGAGTCAGGAGGTCATGTTGCAGCTGTACAAAACTCTGGTACGGCCGCATTTGGAGTATTGCGTACAGTTCTGGTCACCGCATTATAGGAAGGACGTGGGGGCTTTGGAGCGGGTGCAGAGGAGATTTACCAGGATGTTGCCTGGTATGGAGGGAAAATCTTATGAGGAAAGGCTGATGGACTTGAGGTTGTTTTCGTTGGAGAGAAGAAGGTTAAGAGGAGACTTAATAGAGGCATACAAAATGATCAGTGGGTTAGATAGGGTGGACAGTGAGAGCCTTCTCCCGCGGATGGAAATGGCTGGCACGAGGGGACATACCTTTAAACTGAGGGGTAATAGATATAGGACAGAGGTCAGTTCTTTATGCAAAGAGTGGTAAGGCCGTGGAATGCCCTACCTGCAACAGTAGTGAACTCGCCAACATTGAGGGCATTTAAAAGTTTATTGGATAAGCATATGGATGATAATGGCATAGTGTCGGTTAGATGGCTTTTGTTTCGGTGCAACATCGTGGGCCGAAGGGCCTGTACTGCGCTGTATCGTTCTATGTTCTATCTCCTTGTTCTCCAGTAATTATAGGAAATGAAGGTGGGTGGGCGCACTTAGGGTCCTTCATTGCTCATACAGATTTTAGTTTTGGAATCTGCTCCAAGCCACAAAAGATCTACTACCCTGGAATGGAACAATCACTGTTATCATAACCTGTTTGCTCCATTATTGAGCCTCAATATTGAAGAGTAGTGGTTAAGTGCTCAAGGCTATACAATGAAAAATAAACTACATTCACTCACGTAGCAAATAAGCAGCAAGTGAAGAAGATTTTATAGTCTGGAAGAGAATTAGGGTTTCATAATTTGTGGGTGCCTATAGTAGCTGCAAATGGTCTTGTGATGCAGTGGGTAGTGTCCCTGCCTCTGAGCCCGAAGCTCCTGGTTCAAGTCCCGCCCCAGGACTTGATGGCCAAGGAAAGTACGTTCATAATACAGCCAAGCAGGTTGAGTGTCAAGATGCTTCCTTCCAACATGCTAATGGTTGGTGGGAGAGCGGGAGCGACTCCTGGTCAGCCATGCTTGATGTGGTGTGGCGCTTCTCAAGCTCCAAGCCCCTGGTGACTGATTAGCGACGTGTTCCAGGAATAACTAGCTATGGAAACAGACAAAAGTGTGCCCTAGTGCACCATTAGGTGCGAGAAGAGAATTGGAATTGGAAAAGTAGCTGCAGCTGAATTCCTCATGCAGCTATAACAGAGCTGTTATATACACTTAGTTTGCAGCATGTTAACTCACAACACCTGTTTCAGGTGCCAGCACTGTAATATGAATGAGATGGGAGACTCCTCACTTGTGCCACTTCAAATGGAAATGTAGAAACATTAAAAAAATAGGAGCAGGAATTGGCCATTTGACCCTCAAGCCTGTTCTGCCATTCAGTATGATCAAATACCCCAGAATATAGTTTTGCTTATTCTTTCCAGGGATGGTTTTTACATCTGCTCCCAGAGGATAAATAGCAATAGCAAAAGAAAATGGTAGCTGTCATTACTTTTGTTTAGGGAAGGCCTACAAATGTGAACATGCATTTGTGATATACAAACCAAATATAGGAATGTATAGAGGAACGGTTCCAATTCTATCATCACCAAAGTAATGGAAGGTGCCATTGATACTGCTATCAAGTGGCATATACTCAGCAATAACCTGCTCGCTGATGCTCCGTTTGGGTTCTGCCAGAGCCGTAGGGGAGGTTTGTGGCTTGATGGTAATGTCACTCGTAATCCAGAGGCCCAGACTAATCCACTGGGTGCATGGGTTCAAATCCCATCAGCTGGAAGAATTTAAATTAAATTAATAAACTCTAGGAATGAAAGCTTGTTTCAAGTAATGGTGACCATGAAACGTCGATTGTCAAAAAATGCCATCTGGTTCACTAATGTCCTTTAGGGAAGGAAATCTCCCAACCCACAAAAATGTGGTTGACTTTTAACTGCTCTGCAATCATCGAGCAAGCCACTCATTTCCAAGGACAATTAGAGATGGGCAACAAATGCTGGCCTTGCCAGCAATGCCCCAATCCCATGAAAGAATAAGAAAATAAAATTCAGCTCCTGACCTCATTGCAGCTTTGGTCCAAAAATGGACAAAAAAATTGAACTGAGGAGGTGAGGTGAGAGCCACTGTGCTGCACATCAAGGCAGCATTTAAACTTGTGGTATCAAGGAGCCCGAGCAAAACTGGAGTTGGTGGGAATCGGGGGTAAACTCTTCACTGGTTGGAGTCATAGCTGGCATAAAGTAAAGATTTCCAGTTGTTGGAGGACAATCAGTCTCAGGACATTGCTGCAGAAACTCCTCAGGATAAATGTCCGAGGCCCAACTATAATCAGCTGCTTCATCAGTGATTCTCCCTCCATCAAAAGGTCAAAAGTGGGGTTGTTCGCTGATGATTGCACCATGTACAGCGCCACTCATGACTCCTCAGTTACTGAAGCAGTCCGTGTCCTTATGCAGCAAGACCTGGACACCATTCAGGCTTGTGCTGATAAATGGCAAACAACATTTGTGCCGAACCCCTCCTCTTAACATTCAATGGCATTACCTTCACCAAATCCTCAACTATCAACATCCAGGGGGAGGTTATCATTGACCAGAATCTGAACCAGACTAGCCATATAAATACTGTGGCTGCAAGAGCAGATGAAAGCCTGGGACTTCTGCTGAGAGTAACTCACCATCTGTCTCTCCAAAGCCTTTCCACCATCTCCAAGGTGCTCATCTGATTAAATACTCTCCACTTGCCTGGATGAGCGCAGTTCCAGCAAGACTCAAGAAGTGCAACACTATCCACGAGAAAGCAGCTTGATTGGCACCCCATCCACCACCTTAATCATTTACTTTATCCATTATCAATGCACTGTGGCAGCAATGTGTACTTCGTACAAGATGAACTGCAGTATCTCATCAAGGCTGCTTCAGTGGCATCTTCCAAACCCATGGTTTGGCTGGAGAGCTGGTTTGTGATGCAGAGGAAGGCCAACAGCGTGGGTTAAATTCCCGTACCGGCTGAGGTTATTCATGCCTTCCCAACCTTACCTTTCACCTGAGGTGTGGTGATACTCAGGTTAAATCACTACCAGTCAGTTCTTCCCTTCAAAGGGGAAAGCAACCTTTGGTCATCTGGGGCTATGGTGACATGTTTTACATGTGTGGCTGCATCTACACCACGTGGACTGCAGCAGTTCAAGACAGCACCTTTTCAAAGGCAATTAGGAATGGGACAATAAATGCTGGCCTGGCAAGCGATGCCCTTATCCCTTGAAAAGGCTAAAAAGTGTTTTGCTAAACTCATCCAAGAAGCAAGCTTTCCCCTTAGCTCACACACTGTCTGGAATGGTCAATGCGCAGGAAGCTTTCCTTTCTTATCAGTTATGTTAAAGTAGAATCCTTTTTTATTGATCCAGCTCTTTGTAAAAATAACCTTAATTTTAGTTCAAAAGTTGCATTTGGTTCTTCTACTTTGTCCAGGTGACAGATAGAATATAGATTTCATTTTGTGGATTACTTCTGCTACTGTGTATTCTAAAGATTGACTTTCAGAAAATCCGCTGACAAGTTTGCTTAAGGAAAGGGCTTTCTGGTGCAATATTGTTTTCTTATTATTAAAATTGATTTGTTTTCTTCTTAAAATTGATTACTTAGGTTGTTTTTGACCACACAACTATGATGGGCCAAAGGGTCTATGCTGTGCTGTAGACTATGACACTAATTTTCTTGCAATGTTGCCTTAATATTTGCAGGAGGGGGAGCTACTTTATTGAAAAATAGCTGAATCACTGTTTCCTTTTGTAATAAATGTCCTACAAATGAAATAATAGCTTCAAAATATGTGACTTCTGAGAGTGAGTTTGTTTTGGCGAGTTATTAAATGCAAGGGTACTGGAATAAAAAGGGTATTTTTCAATTCTTCATTAAGAAAAGAATATCTTGTTTTGTATTAAGGAAAATACATACGACCATTGACCAGAACTAAAATGGATCAGCCACATAAATCATGTGGCTACAATAGCAGGGGAGGCAGTGGTATATTCACTGGACTAGTAATCTAGAGAACTGCAGTAATGCTCTGAGGACCAGGGTTCGAAACCCACCATGGCAGGTGTTGACATATGAATTCAATAAAAATTTGGAATTAAAAGTCTAATGATTACCCACTCGTTTCACTGATTTCCTTCAGGGAAGGAAATCTGCCGTCCTTACCTGGCTTACACGTGATCCAGAGCAATGTGGTTGCTCAGCCAGCGACGCCCACATTCCATGAAAGAATTTAAAAAACACGTGTCTTCTGTTCGTCTTATTTTAAGTGCTAAACGAAGACCGTTTTTTATATTAAAATAATTGGATTGGGATGGATTTTTTATAGGTCACAGCAAGAGATAGCTGACAAATTTGAGCCTATTTTACAATGAGCAAAAGATGTGATGCGCCATTACCATTTTTAGATTTAAATTTGCTGTTTATAGCATAGTAGCACCATCCACTGGCATGAAGTGGCATTAGAGGTTTATAGAACTATTTCTAGTTCAAATGCATTAAATAACATGTAAATGGCTCAGCTGGTTAAAGTAATAAGAAGTGAACGTGTGCAGATCAGGAGGTCTTGTGTTTGGCTGACACATCTGAGCATGTCTCCACTCCTGCTGTCTGTCTAGCTTGTTTATTTGCTTGCTCCCTCTATAGTCATTTTTCATTTGAAGCGGACTCAACAGACAGACAAGCCACGGACATTCACGGGGTCAGAATTCAAGATTAATTTGACTTGATAGATGGCACCTAAATGAGCAACAGGGCTACTTGCTGTTCTTTTTCTGTCATTCTATGGTATTTATTGCTCCAATCATATGATCCGTACTTCATTTAATGCTTCCTCATCAAGCTAACTATTGCCCTGGGCATACATGGATCTGTGATGATATTTGCTACAGGTAGATTGATAACACAACATATTTTCTAGTTCTTTGCTCCTGGCCACCAACTGTTTTTGTCCCTACTTGGGAAAAATATATTACAGAAGGAGGAAAAAGTATGTTATTAAAATGGCTTCTGGATGGAATGTTTTGTAACAAGTAAGATGTCATTATATTGTGTGCCATGTGAGTTGCTGCAAAATATATTTGTTACTGCACGAGTCCGAAATGCTGAGGCCCAGCTTATCAAATTTTGACATCTTTGAAATTAGTCCGCTCCTGCTGAGACGTGCTCCTGATGGCTATGAGTAGTCTGCTCCTGAAAATCCACAACTGAAGTAATTAGTTGTCAAAGCAGTAAGAAAATCATCATGTGGCATACGAAGGAAGGTTGATGAGCTGCTGCAGTACATCTTGTAGGCGGTACACATTGGTGCTATAATGCATCAATGGTGTAGAGAGGGTGCTTAATATGGTGGATAGGGTGTTGATCGTGCAGTTTGTTTTGTTATTAATGATGTTGAGCTCATCAAGTGTTGTTGGAGCTGCACTTACCCAGGCAAGTGGAGAGTATTCCATCATACTCCTGACTTGTGGTGGATGGGTAGTCTTTGGGGAGTCATAAGTAAGTTATTGCCACATAATTCCCAGCCTCTGACCTGCTCTGGTAGCCACAGTATTTATGTGGCTGGTTTAGTTCAGTTTCTGGTCAATAACCTCCAGAATGTGGATAATGGGGTATTCAACAATAGTGATGCAGTTGAATGTGAAAGAGATACAATTACATTCTCTTTTGTTGAAGATAATCATTGCTGGACACTTGTGTGGCATGAATGACACTTGGCACTTATAAGCCCAAGCATGAATGTTGTCCAGGTCTTGCTTCAGCTGGGCACAGACTGTTTCAGTATCTGAAGAATTGTAAATAGTACAAGTAGGGAGGGAAATCAGATGGGAGGTGATTCACTGCCACTTTTATGTCGTTTATGATATCGTGCCAGTGGCAAATACCGGAGATTAATGGGTAGATCAGTGGAACAGAGAAAGTTGTAATTTTTGAATCTTCATGCTTCCCATTTGGAAAAGTGTGTGAAGCATTGGAAAGATTTGCAGTCTGATTAACCATCAAACAGGTAGTGACATAGAAGTCTTTCCATGGCCTTTATCATCTTTGTATCAGCCAAACGGTGCTTCTTCATATATATTAGAAGGCAGAGGCAGCAGGGAGGGTTGGCGTTGCCGAACCTGCTTCATTATTATTGGGCGGCGAATATGGACAGGATGCGGCAGTGGTGGGAAGGGGAAAGGGTAGAGTGGGTTACGGTGGAGGCGGAATCTTGTAAGGGGTCTAGTTTGAGGACTATGGTGAAGGCAGCATTGCCAATGGCTCCCAGTAGGTATTCAGGGAACCCGGTGGTGCAGTGCACAGTGAAGATATGGAATCAGTTGAGGCATTTTAGGGTGGAAGGGATGTCGGTGTTAACGCCACTGTGCAAGAATTGTGGTATTGAGGCCGGTGGGGGGGGGGGTGGATAGTTTATACAGGAGGCGGAGGGAAGTGGGGCTGGTCAAGGTGAGGGATCTCTATTTGGAAGGGTTCACTAGTCTGGAGGAGCTAAGGAAGAGGGTAGAGCTGTCGAGGGCAAGTGAGTTCAGGTATCAGCAGGTTTGCGTGAAAGGTCTGGAGGGGTTCCCGAGGTTGCCGGGATATACCCTGCTGGAGCGACTGCTGCTTCCGGATGTGGAAGGGGAAGGAAGAATTGGCTGGGGGAGCAGGGAGGCAAGCGGGTAGTGAAGATAAAGGAGAAATGGGAAGCAGAGTTGGGAGGTGAGATCAATTGGGCACTGTGGAGTGAGGCACCGCGAAGGATAAACGGGACCTCTTGTTCAACAATGAGCCTGATACAGTTTTTCTTTAGAAAATATTTTATTGAGGCATTTATAATTTTAACAATTTTAAACATCAAATTTCAACAAAAACAAAAACACAGCAAAATAACTAACAAACACCCCCGAGCACAAACCCCAGCCAACATGGCTTACACAAACAGTGTCACCTTCCCCAGCCACCCCTCCGTTGGTTCTTCTGCCCTTACTCGTCTCTTCCATGCCCCCCCCCACCCGCTGACAGCTTAATTTTTCTCGAAGAAGTTGATGAACGATGCCACCTCCGAGCAAACCCCTGCAACGAACCCCTCAAGGGGTTTTCTCGAGTCTGCGAAGCCCCGCCATGTCGCTAACCCATACCCCCGACTTCGGAGGCTCCGAGTCCCTCCATCCTAGTAAGATCCGTCTACGGGTCACCAGGGAGGAAAAGGCCAGGACGTCGTCCTCCCACACCGTGGGCTCCAGGGTCTTCTGACACACCGAAGATCGCCACCTCTGGACTTGGCACCACCCTCACTTTTAACACCTCTGACATGACATCAGCAAACCCCTGCTGGAAACCCCTCAGCCTCGGACATGCCCAAAACATATGGACATGGTTCGCAGGACCCACCCCGCACAGCGCCACACCTATCCTCCACCCCCTCAAAGAACCTGCTCATCCGGGCCACAGTCATGTGTGCCCTGTGGACCATCTTAAATTGTATCAGGCTGAGCCTGGCGCACGACGAGGATGCATTAAATCTCCTTGGGGCCTCTTCCCAAAATCCGGCCTCCAACTCCCCACCCAGCTCTTCCCAATTTCTCTTCACTTCCCCTATTGGGGCTCCCTCCCACTCCATCAGTTCCTTCGAGATCTCTGAGATCTTACCCTCTCCTACTCCTGTTCTCGACACCATCTTATCCTGTTGCAGGCGTGGGAAGGTCAAAACCTGCCTCTGCACAAAATCCCACACTTGTAAATACCGGAACCCATTTCCACATGGCAACTCAAACTCCTCCAAGCTCGGGAAACCCTCATCAATAAACAGATCCCCAAATCTCTCGATCCTCGCCCGCTGTCACCTCCGAAACCCCCCCCCCCCCCCGGGGGCGAACCAGTGGTTATCACATATCGGTGCCCACACCGACTGATGCGACCATACAACAACGCCCCCTCCAACCCCATGTTCTGCCTCCACTGTCCCCCACACCCTCAGGGCATCACTACTACTGGGCTTGTGGAGTACTCCACTGGCAAGAACGGCTGAGGTGCTGTTAACAATTCCCCCAAACCCATGTACTTACATGAGGTCGCCTCTACCCGCTCACACACCGACCCCTTCAACTACCCATTTCCTGACCATCGCAATATTTGCCTTCCAGTAGTAATTAATGAAATTCGCCTCCAAACGTCCCGCCCCTCATCTAATCTATCACCCAAATTCAGTTTATGCAGCTACGCCCACTCCCACGCCACCTGAATACCTAAATATCGAAAGCTCCCTTCCACCACCTTGGACGACATCTCACCCAATCTCTTCTCCTGCCCCCGCGCCTGGATCGTAAAGACCGCAGCCTTACCTATATTCAATTTGTATCCCGAGAACCGGCTGAATTCCTCTAATATCCCCATAATTTCTTCAATCCCCCCAGCGGGCCCGATATGCACAGAAGTAAATCATCCGCGTAATGAGAGACCCTGTGCTCAAACCCCCCCCCCCCCCCCAGTACTATCCCCTGTCAGACCCTCGACATTCTTAATGCCATTGCTAACGGCTCTATAGTCAAGGCAAGCAACAGTGAAGAAAGTGGACATCGCTGCCTCGTCCCCCGGTGTAACCTGAAATAATCTTATTTCACCCAATTCATCCGCACACTTGCCACTGGTGCCTGGTATAGCAACCGGACCCAGTCCACAAATCCCTGCCCAAACCCAAAAAGCCTGATACTGTTTAAGGTGGTGCACATGACTCGGGTGAGAATGAGTGGGTTCTGAGTGTGTGTGGGCGGGGGCCAACGAATCATGCGCACATGTTTTGGGGTTGCGAAAAATTGGGAAGATTCTGGGCTGGACTGTTCACATTGTTAGCCAGGATAGTGGAGGAGGAGGTGGACCTGGTCCCTTTGGTGGTGGTATCTTGGGATTTCAGAGAAGCCGGAGCTCATGGAGAGGAGGAAGGCCGATGTTGTGGCTTTCGCCTCTCTGATTGCATGGCGGCGAATTTGGAGAGGGGGTTGGCATCGCCACTGGGGGTAGCGGCTTGGTTGGGTGACCTGCACAATTTCCTGCGGTTGGAGAAGATAAAATATGAGTTAAGGGGCTCTGCAGGGGGGTGGGGTTGAGAAAGGTTGGGGGCTGTTTGTGACCATGTTTGAGGAGCTGTTTGTCGCAGAGGAAGTGGGGTGGGCGTGGAAAAGGGAAAAATCTGTACAGATTGTATAGTTGATTGCTGTGAAGTATGTTTCCCGAGGTGTTTATTTGCTGTAACCTGCTTTGACGCATGCTTGCAAAAAAATACATTTTTTCTAAAAAGAAAATCATATATATTGGAAGCTACACATTGAATGTCCAGTATGTTGCTAGATATCAACCCAGAATTCAGAGCGAGAGCTCTAGTCTCCACTTTCCCAGGGCTGTTTGTACCTTCTGGACTCTCAAATGGTAATGCTTCCCGACTCGAGGGAAAAAACAATATCACTATTTAAGAAGACAAAAAAATTATATTGAGGCTAGTTGTGGATATCTAAAATTAATCATTTCAAATGTATTGCTGACATGTGCATATAAGATTCTGATTCTGACATATATATAATCACCAGTGGCTTCAAGTGCTGAAAGATATTTTTGCCGTGATTTTGATCCATCTCCACTGGATTGCCAATTAAGTTGCCATAGATTATTACCAATATAGGAAATTGGCTGTTTTCCTACTCGTAATGTTTTTTATTGTTGTCTAGCCCTTGTCAAAATAAGCCAATGACTGCTGAGTAAGGAGAGGATCAGGCTATGTTGTGGTAACAATTGCTGAATAACCTATAAGCTCCCAAAAGTTAAGGAACTGTAATTCAGTGTGAGTTACAGTTACAGTCTTTTGAGCCAGTGTTCCAGTCTGGGATCTTCCCATCCAGTTATAACATCAGCTGGGATCGTAGCAGTCCACCCATAATGCTATTAACAAGGGTGTTCCTGGATTTTGACCCAGTGACAATGAAGGGACATTGATTTGGTTCCAAGATGGAATGATATGTGGCTTGGAAGGCAAATTGCAGCTGGTGGCATTCTCATACACCTGCAGCCTTCTTGATGCTAGAGGTCACGGGTTTGGCAGGTGCTGTCAAAGAAGGTTTGGTGAGTTGCTGCATTGCATCTTGGGTGCATTGCTGGCACTATGCGTCAGTAGTGGAGGGAGTGGAAGTTGAAGGCGTTGGATGGGGGTGCCTATTAAATGGGGTGTTCTGTCTTGGGTGATGACTTTCTTGAGTGTTATTGGAGCTGCGCTCATCCGAGCAAGTGGAGAGTATTCCATAACACTCCTGACTTGTGCCTTGTAGATTGTGGACAGGCTTCGGGGAGTCAGCAGGTGAGTTACTTACCGCAGATTTCCAAGCCTTTGACTTGTTTTTATAGCCACAGTAGTTACATGGCTAGTCCAGTTCAATTTCTTGTTAGTGGTAACCCCCAGGATGTTGATAATGGGAGATTCAGTGATAGTAATGCCATTGAATGTTATGGGAGACATTTGAATTCTCTCTTATGGGTGATGGTCATTGTTTGGCACTTTTGCAGCGTGAATATTATTTTCCACTTATTAGCTCAAGCCTGAATGTTGTCCAGGTCGTCTTATAAATAGACATGGACTGTTTCAGAATCTGAGGAGTCGCGAATGGTGCTGAATGTGGTGCAATCTCCAGCAAATATCCCCACTTCTGACCTTATGATGGTGGGAGGATCATTGATGAGGCAGTAGAGATGGTTGGGTCGAGGACATTAGCCTGAGGAGCTCCTGCAGTGATGCCCTGGGATTGGGATGATTGACCTCCAACAACCACCTTCTTTTGTGTATTGGTTGTGGGATTGTCAGGTGAATGTACCTTTAAGAAATGGGTGTTTATCAAATAGCTGCAGTGATGTCAGTGTGTGTGTGTGGAGCTGGCAGATGCAGTGTGTTTTTGGTTTCGTTTTCAGAGGTGGATAGCTGCATTCAAAGCAAGCAGCTGTATAATGATCTCTCTCTCTACAAGCTGAATGTCTCCAGATCATTGATGAACTGGTTTAGGGGCTGGTTTACCACACTGGGCTAAATCGCTGGCTTTGAAAGCAGACCAAGGCAGGCCAGCAGCACGGTTCAATTCCCATACCAGCCTCCCCGAACAGGCGCCGGAATGTGGAGACCAGGGGCTTTTCACAGTAACTTCATTTGAAGCCTACTTGTGACAATAAGCGATTTTCATTTCATGATTTCAAAGTAATACCTGTTTCTGTAGAGCATTTAAACCTGCTGTCTTTATTTTAAAAATGATTTAACTTATGGATGTTGTTTGGGATGTTATTAAGGGTTACCTATAGAATATTGTATTTGGGAAAGTATCAGGATTGGTAGTTCATAAACTGCTTCCTGTGTGTTTGTAAAATGTTAACTGGATTCATGGAATGTTTTGTTTTAAACATACTTTAGCTCTCTGTTGCATCACACCTGTAAAGTGGGCACTTGTGCTCCCCATAACCAAAATCTATTTAAAGTTGTGAGTCAGGTGAACGCCATGATATACTTTGGTGTTCTGTAAACCCTGGCCCATAGTAGGATCACTTAGCTCTGTCTTTCGCAGGCTGCTTCTACTCTGGCATGCAAGTAGTCCTGTGTCATCGCTTCGCCACGTTGACACCCCCATTTTATGTCTTCTACTTGCATGCCCTCCTGCACTCTTTATTGAACCAGGATTGATCCTTCAGTGTGATGGTATTGGTAGAGTGAGGTATATGCAGACCATGAGATTACAGACTGTGGTTGAATATAATTCTGCTGCTGCTGATGGCCCACAGGGGCTCAGGGTTGCCCAGTTTTGAGGTGCTAGTGTTCAAAATCGATCCCATTTTGCACCAGACAACATGAGGGAGGGCATCCATGATGTGAAGATGGGACTTTGTCTCCAGAAGGACTGTGTGGTGGTCACACCTACCAATATTGCCATTGAGATGTATTTGCGACAGGTAGATTGGTGAGAAAGAGCACAAGTATGTTTTTGCCTTATTGGTTTCTTCACCATCCAACAAAGACCCAGACTAAAGCTTTGTCTTTTAGAACTGGGCCCGCAGGGTCGATAGTGGTAATGCCGAGCCACTCTTGGTGATGAGCATTGAAGTCCCTACCCAGAATATATTCAGTGCTTTTTCCACCCTCCATGCTTCTTCCAATTGATGTTCAATGCAGAAGAGTCCTGATTCATTCACTGAGTTGGGAGCTGTAGGTGGTAATCAGCAGTAGATTTCTTTGTCCATTTTCAACCTGATGCACAAGACTGCATCAGACCTGGAATCAATGTTGAGGAACCCCAGGGAACTTCCCTCTATTAAACTACTGCACCGCTATCTCTGGTGGGTCTGTCCTACTTGTGGGATAAGATATATCCAGGCATGGCAATGGAGGTATCTGGGACGTTGTCGGCAAGGCATAATTTTGTGAGTATGTGTAAGTCAGACTGTTGGTTGACTAGTGTGTGGGACAGCTCTTCGACTTTTAGCACAAGTCCCACTTTTAGCACAAGTCCCGAGATATTGATAAGGAGGGCTTTTGCAAGGGTGACAAGGCTGAATGTGTTATTGGCATTTCTGGTGTTCGGATTAATGCTGGTGGTCTGCCCGGTTTCATTCCTTTTTCACTTTCCTGTCATGGCTTGATACAACTGAGGCGCTTGTTGGATCATTTCAAAGGTCAGTTAAAAATCAGCCACATTGCTTTGGGCTAGGGGTCACATGTAGGCCAGACCATGTAAGGATGGCAGATTTCTTCCCCTAAGGGGGGGTTTTCTGTGGCAATTGACAATGATTTCTTGGTCACCATTACAGAGATAAGCTTTTAGTTCCAGATTTATATATTGAATTTAAACTCCACCAGCTGCCATGGTAGAATTTAAATCCTCAGAGCATTCTCCTCAGCCTCTGGAGTCCTTGTTAGGCGTCATTCATTACCACAATGCCACTGCCTGCCCCCAAAATATAAATTGCAACAAGCTGAATTATTTTCTTTAATTTGTTTACGTAGGTTCATCTGCATTTGTTATTTTCTTTGAATTGTGTCTTTCTCTCATAATTCTGTGGGCGTAAAAATGAATTTACTAGAATTAACAGATTAGAAAGATAGCTTGATAAACCAGCTTTCAATCACTATTAGGAAGGCTAGCCACATGTTTACTGCTTCGCTTGGTGAGGGCAAGTAGGTGATACTCCGGTATCTAATTTAATTTAGTATAGATGGGGGTCGAAGTACATTCTCAAGAAAAATGTACCCAAAAGGTTTTTTAAGAACCCAAAGATGTGCTGAGTAGGTGGATTGGCCACACTGAATTGCTCCTTAATTGGAAAAAAATAATAGGGTACTCTAAATTTATTTTTTAAAAAGAAAAAAAAGATAAAAAATTATCTTAGAACAGCATTCCCTCGGAAATTATGGAGGATCAGAGGGACCTTGGTGTGCATGTACAGTGGCCCCTTAGATAGCAGGGCAGGTGAATAAAGTGGTTAAGAAGAAATATGGTATACTTGCCGTGATTGGCCAAGGCATAGAGTTTAAGAGCAAGGAGGCAATGCTGGAACTGTATAAAATGCTAGTTAGGCCACAGCTGGAGTATTGTGTACTGTTCTAGAATCCATATTATAGGAGGCATGTGATAGCACTGGAAAGAGTGCAGAGGAGATTTACCAGGATGTTGCCTGTGCTGGAGAGTTTTAGTTACGAAAAGAGATTGGATAGACTTGGATTGTTTTCTTTGGAGCAGAGGAGCCTGAGGGTGGACATGATTGAGATATATAAAATTATGAGGGGCGTAGATAGAGTAGACAGGAAGAAACCTTTCCCCTTGGTGGAGGGATCAATGACCAGAGGGGGTAGAATTAAGGTCGGAGCAGGAGGTTTAGAAGGGATGTGAGGAAAAATGTTGTCACCCAGTGGGTGGTTGGAGTCTGGAACTCACTGCCTGAAAGAGTTATGGAGGCAGAGACCCTCATAACATTTAAGAAATATTTTGATGTACACTTGCGATGGCACGGCATAAAAGGCTATGGACCAATTTCTGTAAAATGGGATTAGAATACTTTGGTGGTTGTTTTTTCCGGTGTAGACAGAATGGGCTGAAGAGCCTTTTCTGTGCTCTCGACCTCCGGGTCTAATAATTCTGGTATCTTCAAAATTCTTATCCGTTGGATTCTTTTCAGCCCCGGCAATTTGTCATTGAGCTGCGCCCCGTGTGGCCCCTATGAGCCGCAGCAGCTCATCCTCTGCTTCTTCTGGGTCATCCAGATGCAAGGTCCAGCCCCGGAGCTGACGCCTACCTCGGCCAGGGCACCTGGAGCGCTGGCCTTCTTGCTGCCGGCCCACACGTTTCACACGGGCTGGAATCGCATTCAGCCGAGACCGGTGATGTTGCTCGCCTCGGTGGCTGGCTGTTCGCCCTGAAGCCAGAGCCTCTGCAGCATTTGGGCCGAACCGCAGGGATACCATGTGAGGGATGACGCCCCAAAACGTTCACCTCCATCCTTTGTATCTCTTGGACGCTGTGTTCTGCACTTTCCCAGGACAAGGAGATCTGCGGTGCCTGCTGAAAGGTCAGGGAGATTTCTCCCAAAAGTCTTTCCTGTGTTTCCATATTGTTTATACCGCAGACCAAACGATTGGAGAGCATATCGGATAAAGCAGTTCCATACTCACAAAACCCGACTATCTTCCGTAGCTGTGATACAAACTCGGTGACCGACTCATTTGGGGACCTCTCCTTTGTATTAAACTGATATCTTTGAAAGATTACCGTCGGGGTATGGTTACGTTTTCTACCATGAGTTGGTTGAGCGTTTGTGTATCTGCGCTGCCGGGTATGTGAGACTCAGAATCACCTCAAATGTATGCGCTCTGCAGGCTATCAACAGTATGACTATCTGGCACTTTCTCCGTGTTGTTGTAGGCCCAGAAGAAGTAACGCATCCTTTCTGCGTACTGGTTTCTGTCTTCAACACCAGCTTCAAATGTATCTAACCGCCCAAACAGAGACATAGCGAATCAAGTAAATCCAAACCTCGGTCCAGAAAATCGGGGAGGTGGCTCAGTTGAGTAGACTGCAGCGTCGGCAGCAAGCCAGTTTACCAGTTTAATCAGGACATGGGGAGTCCCCACTCAGTAAAATAAAGAAAATAATTTTTTTATTCACAGCACAGTATGTACACAGCCCGGTAGATCCCTGCTGGGTTCCTCACTGGTCAGTGCCTTACCGGCTGACCTTTTATACTGAGGTTGATAGAGATTGGGCGGAGGAAGCTCGTACTCCGCAAGGGCCATGGGAAGATAATGATTCCCGCCTCATAGGCCCCATGCAGGCTATTACAATGTGAAAGATGCTTGCGTTTGAAACCCTTGTCCCGTTGCAGTTTGTAAATTACGTTGGAGTATATGTAATAGGAGCAGGAGTGGGCCATGTAGTCCCTCAAGCCTGCTGCACCTTTCAACAAGATCATGGCTGATTTTCTACCTCAGAACCATTTTCCAGTACCATCCCCATATTCCTCTTAATCTTTAATAACTAGAAATCTATCTTATCTCTCTCTTGAACATACTGAATGACTGAGTCTCCACAGACCTATTGGGTAGAAAATTCCAAAGATTCACCATCCCCTGAATGAAGAAATTCCTCTTCACCTTGGTCCTAAATGGCCTTCCTCCTATGACATGTCAGAAGTGTACATTTGGATGGGTTCTCATTTTGTTAACCTTTTTGAGCCTGCGTCAGCTTTTTTACTGGTCCACCGGTAGAGTTTTTAGCAATGTCATTCGCATACTTGGACATTTGAAAAAAATCGCCCATTACCTTTTAGGTTGGCCTGAAGTAAAGAACATATTTCTTGGAGCTCAGTACCAGTTATGGTTTTGTAATTATCAACAGGGTACGAGAAGCTGCCATGACAAGTTTGATGGAATTAACAATACTCCTGGTGCAGACAGACCCTCAGCTTATCTCTCCTGATAAGTGAGTATAAAATTCTTCATTGGTTCCAGCTGTTTTTTAGTTTACTTGTCCTCTTTATTAACTGTCAGTTTTTGGGCTTTCAAAATAATCTGTACATTGATGATGCTATACTTTAGTAAGAAGTAATTCTTTTCATAATTGAAAATAGGTCGATGTTTATTACATGCTTCCAATTATCTGCACGTGACATCTCTGCTGTGTATAGGGAATGCATTTTAACCATTGGCAGACCATCCAGCCATGCACATGCATTGACTCTGTAAAAGGTGTATGGTGTGACCATCCCTTTTTATTCCCAGATGAGATCGTGGACCTCAGCACTGATGAGTTCAAAAGCCTGGTACCAGGCCACAAACTATCTGTCTTGAACAATACTGACACAATTAATATCTCTGCTGCATTCAGTTTAGTTTTCAGCTATGCCGTAGATTCTGACAACTAAGAAGATTGATGTTGAAATGTTTGCTGTGTAAATTGGCTGCTACATTTTGAAACTATTATAGGGACCACAACTTTTAAATATTGGCTCTTTAGGACATCACAATGCATGAGGGGCTGTGTAAATGGCTTGTCTGAAAGTTTGTACGCTCCCTCCATCCACACGTTCCCGACGAAGTCCCTTGACGTGTATGGTTCTTTTCTAAATGAGCATTCTCCATTCTCCAGCTCGTCACATACTTCTGAATTGCAGTCACCACTATAATGTAAGAACTGGGAGCCAATTTGCACAAAATAATTTGATAGTGACCAAATATTCTGTTTTTATGATGCTGGTTAATCTTTTAAGAGTTTGAACCATAGAATTCTATAGCGTTGATGCTTCTTCCTGCATCTGTGCAGTTGCAGACAAATGATGTGCTACCTGGCTCAACTATCAGCTGAGAAGATCGATCGATTCCGAGCACATGCTGGCTCAGTGTTTCTTCGAATCCTACACTTTGATAACCCTGTAGTTCCACATATTCCACACCGGGAGGAGCTAGAGAATATTTTTCCACGGTGAGTTATCAAAGGGCCCAGACTTGTCCTTTCATCATTTCCCTTGAATGATTAAACTGTTGCACAGATGAATACAATTTTGATAATTCCATATCAACTTAAATTTATTTTAAAATGTGTATTAAAGGTTGACGCACTGAATTCAACAAAAAGGTTTTGAAGTATAAACAGAGAAAAGCAGCCCATGCTGAATTGGGTGCTGTAAAATGTTAACATTTCAAATTAAAACATGTTAGTTGTGGAAAAGGAACTTCAAGAGTGAGGGGAGCATGCTGAGCCTGATACACTGGATTGATTGTGGTTGGGGAAGGCTGAAAGCACAGAGTTATGAATGAAGGGACATTCACGCCAAAACCAAGTGGATATTGGAGAGTCGCAAATATAACCAGTGTGTAGTGACTTACAAATGGGCTGACAGAGGTGGCATAAAAGACCACAGTAATCTGGAGCTGGAGAGGCTGATGCTAAAATAAAACGTCCAACATATTTATCCCTAACTCATTTAAATTTGTTCTCATGGTTATTTAGAGAAACAAAGTGGGAAGGTATTGGGAACATAGCAGTGAAAACATTTTATACAACGAGAAGATAATTATTGCAGAAAACAAAGAGTTAAGTTTAGTTTTAGCAAGCAGGTAACTGTAACTCACTAATTTAAATCCATAAAGACACCTCGAATAGGATTGATTTTGTGTGACTGTGTCAGACTCGTAGAGACTTGTTGAATGAAAAGTCAATAGAGCATCTTTTACACCAGTGTGTTCCTTGACTGAATGATTTGACTTCAGGGTAAATTGGTCGGCTTGTAATATTATCAGCATCTTAATCCAGACATTGAGTAATTCTCTTAATGTCAAGTTTTCTTTTTGTTTGATTTTAAAACCAAAGTCTCTTCATGACCTGGAATATCTTGTGTCTGACACTACCAAAGTATGAACGCTGGCTATGATGGAACAAAGTGATTCCTTCTCCTTTCAATCACAAGTAAAGATCTGAAACGACAAATATCTACTTTCAGCCTGGTGCAGCCTGTTATTTAAGTGACATTGCAGCCATGCAACAGGAATCGATTGAAAGATATTAGGACACAAAAGGAATAGAAGTAGACCATTCAGCCCCTCGAGTCTGTTCCGTCACTCAGTTCAATCATGGCTTGGTTCCATTACCCTAAATAACCACAACCCTTCATATCCTTGCCGAACAAAATATCAATCGCGGTTTTGAAATTTTCAATTGGGCTGGTCTCGAATAGCTGTTTGGGGAAGAATGTTCCAGATTCCCACAGCGATTTGTTGCTCTCTTTGGTTGGCTCTGAATATGGCGGTCAATATGGTCGCCTTCCTTAATTCTAATTACGTTTGCTTTAGTGTCGCCAGGTATCTTTCGATACCGCCACAAGGTTCAAAACCGAATACTGATCAAAGACTCGATACACCAGTTAGTTAGTTCAAAGTCAATACTATCTATTTACACACACAGGAGTATCTACTCATGCACAAATACTACAGACTAAACTATCACTACTGCTAAAGCCTATACTTAGCTTTGGGCACCCACTCAGTCAGAGGAACAATGGTCGTTGTACGGATTTGAGGCTGCTGGGGTCGAAGTGGTGAAGGGGAACAGCTAAGATTGTCCGCCTGGGAGCAAGCGTTGACCTTGGACTTCTTGCTTCTGGTGCAGCTGGTGGACGGGTCTCTCCGCTGTGAGAGCCGAGTCCAAGAGAGCGATTCTCTCTTGGGGGCTCCTTCTTATGTCCAAAGGGGATTGAACATGGCCCCAATCAATTGGGCCGTTTCTTGATCATTCCTATTGATTTCATCCAATAAAGAGGTGGGTGCCCTGATGGCTGGGCGTGTCCTAGGTGGCCGTTGGCCTGCTTTGTTTTGGTCTCCTCTGGCGCTGGGGTGTCTGCCTTAGTATCGGTTACTCAAATGTTACTCTTTTGTTCCCGGAGATGGGCCATTAGTATGCTAATGGGCCTACAGTTTTGGTCTTGTCTGGGAGCTGCGGCTCCAATATACAGACAAGCTCTGAACCTGCTTGTTTTCTCAGCATTGTACATTTTCCCTGCAATCTTTGCAATGTGTCCATTTTGTAATCGGGAAGTGGCCTGTCGTGTTGGGTGCTCTGCTACATAGATGAACCAACACGGTGGCGATTGGTACAACTCAGTTTTATTACTAACTATATATACATTGGTTAACTGGTTACTGTGGTTCATTCATTACCCTTGTATCTGTGGACCTAACACTAACTAGGAGAAGCACTCAGCACATGGTGAATGTCTGAGTCGCTTGCTGAGAGCTCTGTGCCCTGAGCTGTCTCCTGCTGGAATGCCTGGGAAGTGTCGTGTTCCCCGTTTTATAGTGTGTATGCTCTTGTCTGTGATTGGCTGTGGTGTTGTGTGTGTTGATTGGTCCGTTGATCTGTCCGTCAGTATGTATGTACCGTGATGGTTACCTGAATATCATGACATGGCCATCCCAGATGGCTACAGCTTTGTGTGAAGAAGTGCTTCCTAATGGTACCTATAATTTTAAGGTTATGCCCCCTTGTCTGGACTCCCCGATTAGAGGAAATAGTTTCTGCCGACCCTATCAACTCCTTTATTCATCTTAAACGCCACAGTTAGATAATTCTTTAATCTCCTATACACAATAGAATCATAGAATCCTTACAGTGCAGAAGGAGGCCATTCGGCCCATCCAGCCTGCACTGACCCTCTGAAAAATGTACCCTATCCAGGCCTAAGGATATGAAAATAAAATAAAAAGTCTATTCTATTCAGCCTGTTTGGGTACTTTAACCCTTTGGGTCTAGTGCTGTTCTGGGAATCTGTGTTGCATCTTCATCCCCCTTCATCCCAATATACAATCCCTCTGGTGTGGTAGCTAGAACTCTCAAGTGAGGCCTGACCAGAAATTTGGTGTAGTACAACCTAATGACCACCCCTTTGTATTTCAGCCCTCTTTGAGATAGAGGCCAACATTCTAGTAACTTTAAAATTATTTTTCATACCTGTCCTTTTCGTGATTTCTGTACTTGAACTTCTAAATCTCTCTGCTCTTCCACAGTACCTAACTTCTCACTAGGAAAAAAATACACTGATCTACCTGTTTTTAGTCCCAAAATGAACGGGGCTTCACACTTTCCCATTTGCCAAAAGAAACCAGATTTTATCAAACTTACCTCAAATAAAAGTGTTACAAATGTTACCATGTGCATTCTGCTCGCTCAAAAATATATTTCCTTTTATGTCATAACCCATGATATTGAGTTGTGTAGGTCCAATATAAGCTAAAATAACTGATGTATTGTTCAATTTGCTCCTGTGCATTACATAGAATAAAGATAGTTCATGATCTTATTCTTTCATTCCAGATTAGAATTTGAAACCCTGAACTGGAGTGCACCCTCTCAAGCCTTCCCTCCGATCACAAAGCTTTTAGGGCTTCCAACATATCAGTACCGCGTTTTGCTGGGTCTCACTGTTTCAGTCGGAGGACTTACTGAATCTACGGTATGTAAACACATGTAATATTCTAATCAGAGTTAAAAACTATAATTGGTTATACTCCCAAGTTTACAATTAATCTGTAGAGTACCGAAAACATAAGATATACTGGTAGAGG